>NC_142537.1:2880000-3152500 GCF_056151865.1 Erythranthe guttata | reverse complement strand
TCATCATCATCATCATCATCATCATCATCATCATCATCATCATCATCATCACCATCACCATCACCATCACCATCATCACCATCATCATCATCATCATATAGATTATTATCAGTCTGATAAAGAGTCAGAGAAATTCGGGATTGGCTTAATGACTTGAGCAGTTCTTTTAGCTTGAGAAACCACGAAGAAGTAACCTGCAAAAGCTCAACAGTTATGTATATCACCGAATCCCACTCACCGGAAGTTGCGGCAAAAGAGATGGACGGGACAAAGTTTTCATTAAAATCAAAATTGCGTATGTTTGGGGCATCAATAAATATCTGGCATTCTTTGAGACCCGGCCAATCGGAAATGTTCAAGTATTTGAGACTCGGGAATTTGCACGACGATAAGTGGTCCAACGACGATTTCACATTGCACAGAGATAAATCTTCGAGATTACGAAAATCCGCTCCTTTGTAGAACCGAAGATTACCGTAACGAATATCGATGATTTCAAGAGAAGGGGGATGGACTTCGATGGGACAAAGTCTGTGAGCTAAGATCATCTGACACACTCTGAAGAAGAAGTACTTGAGATTGCGAAGTTCACTCACCTTGATTGTTCTCAACCTTTTACAATCTTTGACCACCAAAGTTTCGATAAAAATACAGTTTGCGATTATCTTCTCGAAAATCTCGTCCTCGATGCAGACTTTTTCGAGACGAAGTGATTTTAGATGCTTCAAGAATACTATACTTTGAATAGCCATTTGGTCCAAGCTGAATTTTTCCACGTGCAAATCTTGGAGTGATTCTGCTCCAAAGACTACATGAGGCAGTTGAACGCGACCTGTTCTCCATCTCGTACGAATAGAAAGACGGAACTTCTTCGTACCCGTATTTGTGAACAACGGGATCCATTTTTCAAGAAACGGAGCCGATTCATGATCGCAATCATGAGACAAATCGCCCACCTGTATACGAAGGTGGAATTCCTCTACGCACACGCTCCGATCATAGTACCGCTGTAAAGTCTTGTCCATAATAGATATAAAAAAAATTATCTGTCCTTTGAAGTTGTCCGATGAAAAATCGAGATTGGGACGAGTACACCAGATATCACGCCATGATTTGGACAAGACAGATGTTCGAACAGCCTCTTCTTGGGAGAGGAAATAAAGTATTCTCCGCAAGATGTCTTTCGGCAACTCGGATATCCTGTCCATGGAACCAAATCGAAAAAAATTCACTCTCAAAAATTCCCAAATTCCGTGGAATCTTTCAACCCTAATAATCGAAGACTTTTCAGTCTAAAAAAATCCCAAATTCTGTGGAATCTTTCAACCCTATTAAATTTCTGTTACGGCTTGCAAAATGGAGAGGCGTGCAGTAACAAGATCTACTATGCGTCGAATTATATTGATTTTATGTCCTTGCAGACCTATTTATTTGAAAATCTTGTTATCGTCGGGATAATTACACTTTTAGTCCAATATTTTACACCAAAGTTGATCTTAATCCCTATACTGTTTTCCAACGATTTTAGTCCTCAAGGTATACTTCTTTTACAGTTTTTGTCCACCGTTTGATTTTAGTGCTAGTTTGGAAGGAAAAGTCACATGCATTGCACGTGATATGGGGTAAACAGCATAAAACTTTCGTGTTAAGGAAAACCTGCGCCAAATCCCCCTGTATTTTTTTTCGTACGTAAAACACCCCATGTGTTTCATTTTACTTTGCACCGAATACCCATTTCCGCTAATAGTTAATGTCGTTAACTATAGAGGGAATATAATTCAGTTTTTTTCCATAACAAAGGGGATTTAGTGCATATTTTCTACAATACAATGGCATTTTATGCAAAATTTATGTATTCATTTAAAATTTATATTATTTTCTTAAATTAAATCGAACACATTTATTCAGTTACAATATGAAAAATATAAATTTAATAGTGTGCTGAATTTTTTTTTTAAATCATCTTTTTATGATTTAATTTATTAATGTATTTAAATAAATGATTTTAAATATATATATATATATATATATATATATATATATATATATATATATATATATATATATATATATATATATATATATATATATATATATATATATATATATATATATATATATTAAATTTATTATATATTTTTATAATTTATTCTAGATTAATTATATGTGAAAATAACATAAATAATTTGAGAATTCGTTCCAACTTCCATCTCGAATATTATTATTTTTTTCACTTATTTTAAATTTAATAGATGTATTCAACTTTATTTTAGAAAATAATTTTAATTTTAAATGAATAAATTAATTTTTGCATAGAACCCCTTGTGTTGTAAAATCATGGACCAAATCCTCATATGTTATAAAATATTTGCATCAAATCCCATCTATAGTTAACGGTGTTAACTATTAACGGAAATGGGGATCACATGCAAGAAAAAATGAATCACATGATAGTTTTACGCAATAAAAAGAAAAGAGGGGGATTTAATACATGTTTGTTAACACATAGGGGTTTTATGTTGTTTACCCCATGATATGTTGTAATAACTCATTGACCCCTTTTTACCTCTATTTTTTATTTATCCCCAATTTCACTTTATTCCTACAATTTCATCCCAGAAAACGTAAAATTTTCTCCAAGAAAATAGCTAGATATAAATGAAGCATATCATGCGAATGATGGCCTAAGCATGTTAACTGAATTAGTGTTTCGGTTTTCTCGTCGATGGCTTTGTGTACATATTCTTTCCTTTGTAGTTTTGTACTTTGCATTTTTCGAGCAATGTTATTCGATGGACCCTTGAAACGAAGACAGAGGATTCTGAAGCTTGTTATCGCGTACTATAACGTTTATTCAGACCAAATTTCGGACCCGCTTATTGCAAGTTTACTTATAGCTTGAGCAACCACGATTGAGCATTGTTAAAACCGACGACAAAAAAAGGTCTATTTTTTAACTCCAATTTATGTGAGTTTCTGCAAAAGAGATTGATGGCATGAAGTCTCCTATATATTCGACGCATCAATACGCATATGCATATGCAAAAACAAAAACAAAAAAAACAAAAAACAAAAAAAAACTGATTTATGAATGTCTAAAGTCTAAACTGTGTACTGTAAAAAAAAACGACGATGGAAATTTTGGAAAAGCCACTAAAGTTCGAGGCCAAATAAAAAAGATTTTTAAGGAAAAGCCACTAAACTTTAAGAAGTCCGTTTTTCAACGGTGGTGGTGGTGGTGGTGGTGGAATATATCGGAAGCAGACACGGTGATGGAATTTATCGTCAGGCAACGAGCATTCTAGCAAATTCGGCACCTTTATAGATTGCCATTCACTTCGACTCGTATCAAAACTTCCGATCGATATCACATCCGCCAAATTTTGGTTCATTTCTTGATTTCCACTACTTCCCCTCTTCATTAGAATCTTGCGCAAAAACTCGGTGAATTCCTTTTGTTCCCTTTCGAGCTCGATATTTCCTTTGGTGTGCCATTCCATAGCTATGTCCCTCGGACAACAAATGCCAAACAAACAATTTAGTAAAGATGGAAACGCAGATAAACGATCATTTAATTGCAATAGCCTCACACCAACGCGTTTACTTTCTTGCACGGTAAAATTTTCTTGAAAATTGATAATATTCCTGGGATTTGGGAAAATGTCGAGGCAGATTTCGGACCGACTTATTGCCTCGAGCAGTTGACTTAGCTTGACCAACCACAGAGCATCGTCAAAACCACCGACAATGTATATTTTCGACTTCCAATGCCCGTAAGTTTCTGTAAACGAGATCGATGGGATAAAATCTCCTCTGTAGTAAAAAAAACGTATCTTTGGGGCATCGATTTCCAGATGGATTCGTGCGAAACCGTAACAATTTTTAAGACTCAAAGATTCAAGGCTCGGAAATTTCAGCGACGGGTTGTCGAACAAGATGCTAACAAACTTCAGCGACAGAGACTTGAGATTATCGTATTTATTGCCGCGGAACCGAGTCATCCTCGCAAGAACGCTAATCGTCTCGAGATTCTCGAGATCGTCAATCTCGATAGTGAACTGCTCCAACGCGTAGAGCACGTTGCTAGTAAAAGTGAAGTGCTCGAGATACTTGTGATTCTCCTTCACCAACTTAATCTTCTTCAACCCTTTACAATCTTTCAACCAGATAGTTCGAATTTTCGGGCAGCTCGATATTATCCGGTCGAAGATCTCCTTCTGAACCGAGACGCCGTTCAGGCGGATTACTTCGAGAGAGGTGTAGTTAATCAGCGGTATATTCGACAAACACTCTTGATCCGACAACTTGCATTTATGTAGAGACAAAAGCTTGAGAGACCCGACATGCGTAAGCACTACCGGAGGGAGACGAACGTAACGAACTTTTTTGCGTCCCGAGTGGATCGAGAGGTACAGCTCGCGTACGCCGATGGCGTCGAGCAACGGGATCCACTTTTCGAGGAGGGAGATTGAATTGGAGTCGAGCAGTGTGATCACGAGGCGGAGTTTCTCTAGGTGAAGATTGTGGTCGAGGTGTGCTTGTAGAGCGTTGTCCACACGTGTGAGGAACACGTGTTTCGCTTTGTCGGTGGCTCTGTCGCGGGATGTTTGTCGGAAAGCGAGTTTGGGGCGAGTTGACCAGATTTGGCGCCATGATTTGGAGAGGAGACAAGTTTTGGCGGCGTCTCTTTTGGGGAGGAAATAGAGTATGCGGTGAAGTATATGTTCTGGTAATTTGGATATTATGTCACCATCTCCGATTTCTGCGTATTCCATCGCCGAATTCTTTTTTTTTTTTTTTTTTTTTTTTTTTTTTTTGTTTCTGAACTCAGTAAACCCTAGAAACCCTTTTTATAAGAAAAAAATAGAGCTTATTGCAATTAGTACCCGGTGTTATACTGAATTGCAAAAAGCCTCTCCTATTTTATTTTATTGGCAAACAAACCCCTATAATTTTATTTTTTAGCAATTAGTACATGATTAGAGATTTTGTGCTAAAAAATAGGGGAAGATAAAATGGGCACAAAATGGAGGAAAAATCGGGAGTGAAGAGAGACGTCTTTGCCCCTGCAAAACTCACGTGAATCGTGCGTGTGTAAGATTCCGGGCAAAATTGCCGGAAAATGGCAATTTGAAGGTACCGTGCAACGAAAAATTGAGTTTAGGTACACCCTAGGTTGTAAAAAGTGGTAATCTGGTCGGAGTCGGTCAGGCACCGACTCACGATTAATCGGTGCGGCGGTGGTTAATCGATTATAAATCGGAAATAAATCGATTTTTAAAATTTAATATAATATATCTCTAGATATTATTTAGAAATACTCCAAACATATATAAAAATATAGGCGGCGGATATATGCAAGCCCATCTTTTTATTAGTTCAAACACATATACAGGGGTTTATTAGTTCATGCCCGTAAATTAATCTAATTTTATTACATCAAGATCAGAGAGGACGAATATCCACAAATAATACCCAAATACAATTAAACCCTATTTTTAATTTGTTCAAGACCAAAAAAAAAACAAAAAGGAAAAAAAAAAAAAAAAAAAAAAAAAAAAACCTCACGGCTGTCGCAGGATTGCCGCCGCCAGACCGACCAGCGAGACTTCCACCGCTCCGACGACGACCAGCTACCCACCCACCGCACCATCACCAACTTTTTACGAAACTTTTGTTTTTAAATTCGAAAACATCAATCGAGCATCGATTCTTGATACATATGTGTGGATGAACATTAATCTATGCTTACTTCTTGTTGGGTTGCAATGCTTTAGCTGATTTTGGAATAAAAAAATTAAGACTGAAATTGGTTTTTTTGTGTGTTTTCGTTGGTTTCCCAAATCGGTTTACCCAGACCGATTACACGAAAATCGGCGTCATAATGCCGATTTTTCTTAACCAAATCGGCGACACAACGTCAACTTTACAAGTCAAAATCGGCGCTGTAATTCCGATTTTTTTATTTTTTAATATTTTGAGTTTTTTATTTGGTTTTGAATTTCATTAAGGATAAATTAGTATTTTTATGTTAGATATCTTGAATTAATAAAAAAATGGGCTTGCATATATCCGCCGCCAAAAATATATTTAAACATAGTTATATCCCCATCATGTATATATCCTATTAACATAATAAAAGTTTAATAATTATAAGATCATAATACATCCTTATAAAATATAAATAAATAAAACATTTTTTTTTAATTTACATTTATTCATGAATATTCATGGCATACATCATTAATTCTTTAACAATAACAATTAACATAAACAAAATAAAGCATAAACTCATATTTTTTTATTAAAAATCTCAACTTTTAGTTTGAATTATTAAAAAAAAAATCGATTTTTGACCGATTTTTGGCCAATTTTTGCCACTGAGTTTGACCCGCCTTAAAGGTTTGACCGCCTCGGACCGCCTAAAACCGCCTCACACGCAAAAAATCTATTTTTCAAACATTTACACTAAAATCATAAAGGTTTTGGACCGCCTCCGCCTCGGACCGATTAATCGGCCGCCTCGGCCGATTTTTAAAACACCGACAGCCGTACTATTTTTTTTGTTTGGGGTACAAGCTGTTTTTTACTCTTAACTTTATTAAACGATTATGAAAATATTTGTAACATGAAAGCAAATAAGAGAATATTTTTGAAATTATGCAAAGTTGATTATATATTGTATTATTAACTATAAAATGTAAATGAATAAAAACAATAGACAAACAAATAAAAGCTTTTAGCAAAAAATGCATTTACTCAAAAAAAAAAAAAAAAAAAAAAAAAATTCAAAGGGGTGGGAAAAAGAGGGTTTGACGCATATACCCTTATGTGTATGGAGAAATTTGATATCCAGTTGAAAATGCACCGGAATATAAATTTTTGGGCCAAGTGCTACTGAGGCACAATTTTAAAAGGAGGGGGGGGGTGCAAATTTAAAAAAATTGTAGGGGGCAAAGTGCATTTTGCCCTGTAATGTTTGCACACAAAATCAAACAGTCACAGCTCAAAAGCCTGATTCTCAATAAACCTACAAAGATAAAAATCATCACAAATTCGTGTTCTTGTTCCTTACACGACAATGTCTAAATGCAGAAGGTTAAACACGGAATCCTACAAACGACGGATAGACAACAACACGAACGAAGTGGGGTTAGTTCTCTTACATCGGAACTTACAATATACAAAATAAACACCAGAGGAGGGTATTTTAGTCTTTTCACAATTTGGAAGAAACCGCATCTTCAAACTCCCGCCTCCCTTTGCTAATGCTTTCTTCATTTTCCTTAATCCTCGCGCGCAACAAGGCAATTTCACCGTCCTCCTTTTCCGTGGCCGATACAGCAAGCGAAAGCTTATCCTGCAGCTTCGATATTTGTTCTTTGATCTCGTTCATCTCTTCCCCAATCTTACTCTTCTCGCGATCGTGCTCTGCTATTTCGTCGTTAAGTTTCTTCGACTCCACTTCGAGCTTTTCTTCATTGTCCTTCACCGAGAGCAGCCAATTCACACGATCCCGTACAATCTTAACGTCAAAGCCATGCATTTCCAAGTCCACGATCGTTTCCAGTATGTCGTCCGTGGCGCTTTTCGGGGAATCGAACCGCAACCCGAGAGCTCTTTCCACCACACCGCAAAAAGTCACCATATACCCGATCGCCAAACCCTCGCGCGAACTTTCCTTAACCTGTTCCAACGGCTTGAAGTGCGGCCTCTGCGGTGCCTTTTGAAATGCCTCCATGGACTCGATTGTTGTCCAAAGAACCGTGTTTTTCACGAAAGGCAAGACTTGTGATTCTGCGGCTACTAAAGCACTCTCTGGAATCATCTCAACGTCATCTTCTATCACAATAGCATCGCTTTGCTTCTTGCCATTTTCTTTGACATTGCTCACGGGAACGAGTTCTGAAGAAAAATCAAGCATAATCAAGAAGACTGAAAAATACGGGAAACCACTAGTAGTAGTGTAACGTAAAAAGCTTTACCGGAATATTCAACTGCAGATGGAGGTTGTAACTCCTTAATCCACTTAGAAAGTGGTTTGTCGTCAAAACCATCGTTGAGTGATTTGCGGACAACTTTCTCTACTTCCACGGTGTTGGGGTTAACTTCGGTCGCTTCCCCGCCGCCTAATGCACTAGGGGAATCTACACACGGCCAGAAACAACACTATCATTATACGAACGCAATAAGAAAAAAAATCCCAAAATACATGAGTTCGTTTTTTTTTCGTCTTTTTACCTGTTAACCCTCTTCTTCCTCTCTTCAACGGAAGACTCGTCGTACCCCCCTTCTCGATTTCAAGATTTGCAATCAGGCCCCTTCGTGGCCTACCCCTCTTCTTTTTGTCACTGGAATCTCCATTTTCTAATGGCTCGTTATCCTACAAATAGCACAAAAGTGAAACTATGACATATTGGTGGAAGGCTAAAATAAGTAAAAATATACATGCATTTTTTTTTTTTTTTTGAGGGCAGTTAAGTATCGTTTATTGGCACGAAAATCTCATAGCACTGTTAATCATAGAAGAGGGTTCGAGGTGAAAAGTGAAAACAAGATATATCAGTACACTGTCACCTTTGACCTACCTTAATTTCCTGAATCGGGGAACCATTCGGTTTCTGCTTCTTCACCGTCGATTTTTCATTTCCAGTGCTCCCAGTTTCCGAACATGGCAAACCTATGACGACAGCATGCTTAGTTTCTTCGTTTTTATCATTTTCAACAATTGGCTTCATCACTGCAAATTAACACCCAGCTTTGCTAATTGACCAAAAATTGCGTCACAAAAAAAAAACCAGGCAAATTTCGGGCGAATATGATTATTAAATTATACCTTCACCGACATCATTATTCGGAATGTCAGGTTTCAGCGTAGTGCACTTGTTCATAGTATTACTGGATGCGGAGTTAATCTTATTCTTCTCATCAACATTATTTGGTGTTGCACCTGCATTCCTTTGCTTCCTCCTCTGCATGATTCGATTCAGAGGAAACGAAGAAGGCAAGAAAATAAATCATTTTTTTCATATCAATTACGAAAACGGCTGCACTGTAGATAGGCGGATTAAATAACTCTAAATTGTAAAACGGTCAAAAAAATGTGATGAGCGAATAGTATCTAACGGAACGTACGACTTACAATTCTATTGCCCCAAGAAGGATTATCAGGGAGTTGATCCCCGACCGCATTTAGTGCTGCAGAGATATCTACAGAAATAGGGCTTACAGAATCACGCAACGTTTTTTTAACTGATTTACTATTCTGTGAATCTTGTTGACTGGCTCTCAGGGCATGGATTTGTTCATCTGACGATGAAGAGCGGGCCGTAACTTCCTAATATTAGAATCACAAACAAATCATTAAATTATTTTTTTGTCCCAAGGCATATAAAACCAACGAAACCAATTTTCTTTTTATATTCCCGTAAAAATACCTTGGAAGCAGTGAACCATTTGCCATCCTTCCATTCGACATGTGGCCTTAGTTCAATGCTATTGAATTCCTTCAATATTTTCTTCTTCCTGAAATAAATCATATATCTACTGTTCTCCACGAGCACTCGTGTGGTGATGCCGCACCACCAGCCGTGGCCGAAATGCGCGTCGACTTTTTCGAGTAAGAGAAACTTTATGTCCTTGAGAAGCGGAGGGAGAGGTCTTATGTGGTCGAATTTTACTTTACAAAGTTGCGCCTTTTCATCACTATTTATAATGCACTCGACCGAGTAATGCCCATTTCCAAAGTCTTTGCGAATCGTCGCGGGGAACCAAACATCTTGATACTCTGCTTTGTCGAACGACACTTCTACCTTGTTTCCCACGTCGAACATACTTCCTGTTATAACCTTTATCACAATTGAAATAACAAATGAGTCAAAAAAAATACAGAATATGACTAACTAATTCAGAAACAACCAGTAGACTGACTAAATAGTAGGAGTTAGTAAGATGCTTGGTTGCGCCAGGATTCAACATTACTCAAGCCCGCTACTAAAGTTAAAGCCCGCAATTAAGTGCTACTACATCATGAAATTAGTAACACCTCTTCCACTGCGATTAATTTTGTAGGGGTGACTAGAACTGAAATTTACAATTTTATCCTTAAAACAATAACTTATTTTTTGTTAAATAAAAGACTTTCTTGTTTGCTTACCTATATCGGATTACATTGGATTAGCTGAGATTGGATTAATATCCCACTGACTAATATTTTTAATATTAGTCAGTAAGATGTTTGATTCGTTATATTAAATCTTGAATTAAATTTGTTAAATTCTGATATTGAATGTGAATTGTCTAAAAAGTCTTTTAGTTAACAAAATTAACATATTGGTTTAAGGATAAAATTGTCTTTTCCTCTTTTAATCACCCCACAAAACCCACAAAATTAATCGCAGGGGAGGGGTGCTACTAATTCAATTGAGGGCTTTAAGTATAGTAGCGGGCTTAACTAAATACGAATCTCATCAAACAAACATCTTACTAACCCCTACTATTTAGTTAATAGAGCTAATAGCACTAAGCAAACGAGGCCTTAATCTAAAGAACCAAACATATTATTAATTAATTAGTTAATTAGTTAACCGGTAGGGGATTTTTTTAGAAGAAACCGGTAGGGGATTAATCCAACATAATCTAAGGCAAAACAAAATAAACACGGATTAAGACTAATAACTTCCACAGATCTAACATTTCCACCGTAGAGAACAACCATGCACAAAAGCCAAAACCCCCAAAATCACATTTTCAAAAAAAATTCAAAATGACAAATTGAAATAACAAAATTCAAAATATAAAATTTAATTTTTTCTTTTGTTAATACCTGATTTCCGGGTCGGATCCATAACCCGTTACCCCAATCCCAGTGGACCCGAAGTTGTTCGAATCGGAGCTCCAGCTCGTCGGGCGGGTCTTCAAAAGTAACTACGAAGCTCTCGCCCTTTTTCACGACTCGGGTCACAGCGCCCATCCACCACCCATCCTTGAAAAACGCGTCGACGGCGTCGTTTGGTTCGAAACCCTCGACAATCTCCTGAAAAGGCGGAACCGGCCTGACGAACGACACGTCGACGTATTCCTTCAGCCGCTCCGATCCGTCTTCCCGGGCCAACAGATTGTGGTACTCCACGAATATTTTGTCCGATTTCTGTTTGCTGCCGCCTTTCTTCGGCGGCAGAACGGTGGCGGTGAAATAGACCCTTGTGAAGCCTTCCTCTTTAGTCCGGACTTCAACCAACAGCCCTTCCGGGAAAAAATCGGCGCGTGGGAGGCCGACGCCGCCGCCGCCGCGGCGCTGGCTGTGAGATGAAAGTTGCCGCTGGTTTTGTGGTTTGAGCTGTGCAGCGTCTTCCATTTTTGTGAGTGAAGCTTTTAGGCGGAGCGGCTTTCTTGATGGCGCAACCAAAAGCCCTTGGAAATATCAATTGCGATTTACGAATTTCAATTTACAAGGATTGGGGGAATTGGTGGTTCGGCCCGAACCAAATTAGGTACGGCAATAGGCTTGGACGAGGGAGTGCAGGATTTTAAAACAAAATTATATATATGGTAAATTGCACATCGCCCCCTGTAGATTTCTAGTTTTCTACACTTAACCCCTGAACTATTGGAGATATATATATATATTCAAGGGTAAATTACAATCACCCCCTGAGGTATGGTCAAATTACGAAAATCCCCCTCTTGTTTGGATAATTACATCTACCCCTCAACTATGAATTTTCTTACACCTACACCCTTATGGTGTCAAATTCAACATAATATTCTAGATTTCATGGAAAACTCTCTAGTTTGTACTCATTTTGTGCAAAAATGCAATTTCTGATGCACCACAATCTGATGATATATACAAGCCAAAAAATACATCTTATGATCATCTTGCTTCAAAATATGGAGCTCGAATGAGATAAAACGTATACAAAATTGAAAATATTCCATATAATCTAGAAGATTCCTCTAAATTTGTAACCGCAGCGGTGGACGTGTAAGAAGATTTATAGTTGAGGGGTGATTGTAATTACCCAAACAAGAGGGGGTTTTTGTAATTTGACCATACCTCAGGGGTGGTTGTAATTTACCCTATATCAAATGATACATTTCATTAACAACTTAAGTTTTTGGACGAGATGGTCATTCAGCATGGTATCAGAGTCAGGTCAAATGAAAAAGTCCCTAAGTTTTGAAATTTATAGGGGGTGAAGTCTAAAAAAATTGTGTGTATTAGCACTAAAGCCCATATTAAAAATTTTAATGCATTCGGCCAACACGGACTTAAAATCCTGGCTTCGCTGATGGAAGTTAGGCGCAAATTTCTTTAGCAGCTACGTTTTTCAACCAAGTAACTATGAAACTCGATGCTAGCTCATAGCTTAAATAGATTTCGTTCCCCCTATTATATGTCTCTCTACAAACAATAACGTTCTGTAATGTCGAATCAAGCCAAAGCTCAGATCAAAGTAAACGTAATCCATATATGCAATTACAAAACTATAAATTACGAAGGGATGTTATACTATTCGAATTGCAATTTACAAAGTGTTGGTCAATTAGTGCATTGTTAGGAAGATGTATATACTGCATCAAATGTTCGGATAACCGGAAAATTTAGCGTGTTTGGTTATCGTTTCTCTTTTTGCGGTTCCATGAAATAATATTATAAACAAATAAACGAAGAAAACGAACCAACGGAAAGAAAACCCGAAAGAGAGCTTAAGAACAAAATAATTAATAAGCAGATATAATCAGACTAATATATGGTTTCTGCAATATATATATACAAGCTCTATGAATCTAATTTACAAGTACTCGAAAATTCGCAAAGTTTTTCTCCATTTCAATTCAAAGCGAGTAAGAATATTTTTCCCTTCTTGATATTTTGGCGATTCTGAAAAACGTTATCCGACGCAATTTTCCTCGATTATAGCTACTTCGATCAACTCAAAGGCTCACAAAGTTTTTCTCCATTTCAATGCAAAGCGAGTAAGAATACTTTTCGCTTCTTGATATTTTGGCGATTCTGAAAAACATTATCCGGCGCCATTTTCCTCGATTATAGCTTCAATCGACTCAAAGGCTCGCAAAGTTTATCGCCATTTCAACGCGAAGCGAGTAAGAACATAATCCCTTTGTGGATAGCGTAGTAGCTCCGACAAAGTTATGGAACGCCATTCTTTTCGATAATTTTCGTAAATCTCCATTCCCACGTCCTCCAAATCTCGAAACCACAACTGCGAGAACCGATCTTCCTCTCCGCAATATTCTCCCATCATAAGAATCTTCCACAGGCACTCGATTCGCTTTATCTCCCATCTGTAGCCGTAGTCACCGATGTTTCTCGGACGACAAATACTAAACGCACCGTTTAAGAGACACGAGAAGGAAGATAAACCGCACTCCAAACTCAAGCTCTCCACCGTAACCGGTTTTCCATTACAACCGTTGCCTAGTGCGAGATTAATTTTTTCTTGAATTACGATCTCGTCATTCATCGGAGATTGATTGATACTCAAAGAAATCCTCGATTGGCTTAACGAATCGAGCATGTTTCTAAGCTGTAAGAACCACGAAGAAGCATCGTTCGAACCCGGGTATTTTAGGTGTACAGCCGAATCCCACTCGCCGAAAATCGTCCCAAAAGAAATCGACGGGAAAAAGTCTCCTTCGTATTTAAAATAGACCATGTTCGGAGCATCGATAAATACCCGGGACGAATATTTGAGTCCTTCGCAACCGATAATACCCAAGGTTTTGAGACTCGAGAATTTACACGAAAGCAAGCGGTCCAACGACGAACTCACCCCTTCGATATTTAAATGTTGGAGATTACGAAACTCCGCTCCCTCGTGAAACCAAATATTACCGTAGCTAAGGTTGATGGTTTCAAGAGACGGCGGATCGATTTCGACGGCGCAGATTTCCTCCGCCGCTTTACGCGCCGAAAAGAAAAATTCCGTGAGATTATGAAGATTATTTAACTTGATATTTCTTAAATATGTACAACCATGTAAATGCAAAACTTCAACCAAAGGACAGCTCGCGATTATCTTACGGAAAACCCCCTCCTCGATGCAGACTCGATGGAGACGAAGCGATCGTAGTTGCGTGAAGTGTGACATCCCCTCAACGGCCTTTTGGTCCAACACCAATCTTTCGACGTACAAATCATGGAGCGATTCGGCCTCGAAGACGACGGACGGCAGATGAATCAAACCAGGAATATTCTGCGAGAGGATCGAAAGACGAAACACCTTCACACCCATAGCCGTGATCAGTGGGACCCACTTCTCGAGGAGCGAGACCGACTCACCATACGAGTCTCCTAGCGATATGCGGAGGCGGAACTCGTCGACGAGTAGTGTTCGATCGCGGTATTGCTTTAGAGTCTTGTTCACAATGGATATGAATTCTTGCTTGTTTCCATTGAAGTTGGTCTCCGAGAAATCGAGCGTTGACCAGTAAATGCAACGGCGTGGCTCGGACAACAAGGCATGGTCTGTGTTTTCCATGGCGGAATATCTTGAATTGTTTTTTTCAAATTTATAAAAAGCCCTACTGATTTTTTTTTTTTTTTTTGACTCGATGAATTAAACCTAAAGAATTTTTTTGAGCTGAATATAAAGCATGATTCGTATTATATATAGAGTAAAAAATATTGAGTTTGAATAATAATTAACCTTTTTCGATCAGGATTCGTATTGTTTAGACGTAGTAGAACACCTTCTTGTTTTCCTAGTCTATATCAGGTTGTTATTAAAACCAGGCGTATATATATCTTTTATGGTATATTATAGCTTTTCTTTTTCCTGTTATTATAAATTTGGATAAATTCCACCTCCTCTTATACTTTGATTCGATGGCACTTTCCCCTTCTACTCTCGATTAGATCTATTTGCTCTCTGTATTTGAAAAATTATCTCAATATGCCCTAGTGGTTAGTTTTCAAACCTTTGATTTTAACAACGTTTGATCTAAATCTGAAAACGACAAAAATAAATGAAAAAAACAAAAAAACACCCCTATCGGTTTAAATAATTATTGAAAAAATTAAAGAAAAAAAATAAAATTATGGCTATCGTCGTGGACTATGCTTTCTCGTTATCTTAAAAAAAATTATTATTTTTTTGTTTTTTTTGTTTTGTTGTTTATTAATTATTTAAACTGGGAGGGGTCGCGTTTTTGTAATTTCAGACTTACCGATCGTTGTTAAAGCCAAATATCTGACAACTAACAGCAAGAGTCATATTAATACAAATTTTCAAGTGCAGGGGACAAATCGATGCAATTGAGTGTAGAAGAGAGTAAAGTGATACCGAATAAAAGTACAAGGGGGAAAAATAAAATTTACCTAAAAATTATTCATTGATTATTAAGGCATAAATCAACTAAAAAAGGCATAGATAACTAAACGATAAAATGCACTTCATCATCTATAAATTTCTTTTTTCCCAGTTTCTCTCTTAAAAATTCAAAAAAAAAGATACTCCCACTTCGGATTATTATTTTGGTTGCACTTTTTCTAGATTCTAATTGTCGGTGGGTATCATGCAACAAAAATAATATTTTAAGGGACAACGTGCAGACAAATAATATTTTTAACAGACAACGTGCAATAAAAATAACATTTAAAGAGGTAACGTGCAACAAAAATACTCCATTTCGGAGAATAATCCATCGAAATTTTGCTATCGGAGCAATGCGTAACAAAAATAACATTTTAAAGTGGGAATTCACTTTTTAAAATTTTAAGGTGGTAAAGTGAGAAAATTAGAAATTTATAGGGGGTGAAATGCAATTTTCCCTATTGGTAAATTACACCTACACCCTTCAGGTATGCTAAAAAATCTTTAAGATCCCTGTAGTATTGGTAATTATAGCCACACCCCTACCAACAATTACACGAGCCAAAATTTCATGTCCTGGGAACCCATATGCACTATATTTATTTTATGTGGGACTGTTAATGCTACCAGAGACGAAAATTTATAAATTTTATATAAAATAATAAATAATTGAAGAAACATTGGGCGTGCGGGTGCCATGTCACCCCTAACTCAATGTTATCTCTACCACTCCCTAAAAATAATAGTCCGTTAAACGTTAAACGGAGTAACTTATCCAATGCATTATTTTGTTGGAATTTCTAACAATGTTTCAGAAGGATCATTGTAATTACTAATACCACAGAAACCTTATAGATATTTTAGCATACCTCTGAGGTGCGAATGTAATTTACCCGTTGCCCTATTAAGTAATCAGATTTGTAAGCACAAATCACTCTCTAGAAAAGCTCGTTCGATAAATACACGAAAAATCCATTAACTAAAATACTAAATTAAAGATACATAACCATTTACATAAACTAAAACTCCTAAAATGTCAAATAAATTTTCAGAAAGGGTATATTCTCACTGTTACAAAGAGAAATATAAATACATGACAATTTACAAGCAGTTGCAGAACAACTAACTTTGATATAAAATTACAGACTTGCTCATCTTATCGTACGTTGCCCTCAAACAAATCGAATTCGCGGGCGTTTTTCGAAAATCAACTCGTCGGCTCTACCTTATCCTCTCCGTTTTCTTCTTCACTATCTTTCACCCCGTCGAAAATTTCATAATCATCAAATCCTGCACCATCGAAAATATTTTTCTAAACGAAAATTCATCTCATACATACATACATACATACATGACATATACATACATATATACATACTGCTGCAATTACCTGCACCGAGAGCTTCAAAGTCGTCAGTTTGTGGGACTAACATCATATGGTTACCGAAAAGTGGATCAACAGCCATCCATTCTGCGCTCGAAGAGTTTTCCATGCGCGATTCTTTCTCCATCACCCAGTCTTGAACAATATCAATGTACTCATAAGAAATCGGATCGACGGCTTTGTTTCTCGAAACCCTATCAAAATAAATAATAATTAGCACGAACATCGTCAACTCAGCTTTTTTCGGTATTAAAATTTCAAACACTTGAAAGAAAAAATTCGAATATTGGGGGAGTCTTCTTCGACTCACATTTGCTTCATGGACATGTTGTAGTGAACAAAAACGAGGTCGCTGAGCCTCTGGTGCTCCAGGCAATTTTTCCTCTCATGCATGCGCTCGACGTGTGTTTTATCTAGCTTGTGCTGGATCAAGCCGCAAGTTTGACTGAGAATTCGGATCGCCAATCGAGCCAAATTAGGGCACCCCCCTCCGTATTGTAGCCACCACTCAGCTGCGATAATGAAAATGAATATGAATAAGTCACACACATTATTAAGCATTAAAAAAACAAACAATTCATCTCATATCAGAAAGGAGACTAGACTCGAGTCAACTCGAGTCGAGTCGAGTCGACTCACTGGGTAGTAAAGTGTCTCGGGCTCTGATAGCCATCTTGCGGCCAAAGTCTCCAACACCGCCATGGTAAGACGCGGTTTCCTTGATAATCTTGTCTTGTACATTAGGGTCGGGAATCAGTTTCTCTATGCAATCATACACTAGCGACCGAATTTGAAGATGCGCGTCTCCTTCAAGGCTGTAAAAGAATTTCGGGTTCAAATAAAAACCCGCCGCGTGAAGAGGGTGCCGACGAAGTTGTTCCCACCTAGCATCTATAATATTCCAATACGCCGAGTATTCCGCCTTCGAAACGAGCTCCTTCTTGATAGCTTCTTTGGCTCTATACAGCCCC
The DNA here is from genome assembly GCF_056151865.1 of Erythranthe guttata. Taxonomy (NCBI): domain Eukaryota; kingdom Viridiplantae; phylum Streptophyta; class Magnoliopsida; order Lamiales; family Phrymaceae; genus Erythranthe; species Erythranthe guttata. Next base: position 3,134,804 of record NC_142537.1, on the reverse strand, counting down.
GCGTAAACAAACCCCATAGCCGGGTTTTTTTCGCTACCAACTATCCTCAAAACCCGCAAGAGCGGATCGGTCAACCGAGTTACCGAGTCGCATTCGGACCAGAACGACTCGTCACTCAGTGAGTCCAAGAATTGAAACCCTTGTGGCGTCTTCGAACAAGGGCTCTCCACCCACTCCTCGGAAGTAACCATGGACTGCAGATTATGTCTGATATTCGAAATCCTTTTCAGCGTCGTAAAATCGGTAGACGAGCGAGTAAATCCCAGATCGACTAAATCCACACCGGACGTGTACCGTCTCGTCATGTTCAGTACATCAGCGCTCGAGTAGATATATCTCGAGATAGATTTCGCCCGATCGAGCACCGCCTTCACTGCAGGGAGTACACCTATATCCTCCAGCATCGAATCGACGCACCGCCCCGCGCACGGAGTCCAGAAAACAGTCGGGTAAGTGTCGGCAATTCTTTTCCCCGCGACAACATACCGATCCTCACCGCTCGTCACAACTTGCACAACGAATCTCAAACCAACTTGATCCACAGTTTCCTTTATCAACTCGTAAATAACATCAGCAGAATCCATCGAATTCGAATGCGATATATCGGCCGACCTGAAAAAGATTGTACCTTGCGGGCAGTACACGAAAAAGTTGACGAACGTTTTATTACCCTTCCTCGAAGTCCATTCGTCCACCAAAATCGAGCAGCCGGTCTGCTCCCAAGACACCGTGTACTGATCGACATCGTACCTCACTTCGTGAAATAGATTCTTTAGAATCGAGCTCCTAAGATCGTGATAACTGGGCCCCACAACTCCTACACCCTGAGAAGCAATCGCGTCGATCATCGGTTGGAAATAAGGAGAGTTGACAGAATCCGCGGCCAATCCAACATCCGAAAGAAATCGACCGACCGCCATGTTAACCGTATTACTAACTTTCTTGGAATTCGTAGACGGAACAACGGCCAAAGCTGCATTGCTACTAGAATTAACCATATTATTCGGGGCTTTTCTCACTCTACCCTTTTTCTGCCTACCGCTACCCGCAAACGCTTTGCTGCTCGAATCGTCATCCCGATTCGCATACACGTCCTCGTCGTGTTCGACGGATTCCGGGACCGGAAGCAAGACGATATCGGAACTCAAGCCGCAGTGGCTATCGAAACCCGTGATATCCTCGGCGAGTTTCTGCTTCTTCCTCTTCTTAACGGCAACGCCGTTTAGGCTCTCCAGCATCTGCTGCCGCACGTCGGGCTGAACCCGTAAACAAGCGGCGGCGTTGCCTTTCTGGCCGGCGATGTGTTCCTTAATGCGATGAATACCTCCGCCCTTGAAAATCTTCCCGCAGTACACACACTTGAGCTGAACCCTGTCGCCACTTTTGAACATTTGGCAATGCTTCCATGCCGGATCGTGCTTCTGGGAAGTCACTGCTACTGGCTCCATGTTAGAACCCATTTCCTTAAACTACCTTAAACTAAACAAAAAATCATTAAATTCTCCAAATTTATAAATCAAAAAAAAAAAAAAAAGGAACAGACGAATTAGCAACAAGGGGCAAATGGGTTCGTTCGTTCGCATAGCTATAGCTTTATTGAGTTCTGACACAAACTACACGCAATTTATTAAAAGGGGCAAAAAAGCAAATCGAATTCTGAAATTTTGCAGGTGTTCTTGAAACAGCTTTTTACTACATAGGAGAAAAATTGAACGCATACATCATCAATTAGCGAAATGGAGAAAGCGGTTTGAAGTAAACTTACTGAATTCCGATACGGCAGAAACTCACGATTCGAGATTTGGGGTTAGAACCGAGTTGGGGGAATTAGGCTTTTTTTTCCGATTAGGTTTTTTGTGATATGAAAGGTAAAGAGCCGGGTAACGATACCACCCGGTCAGCGAGCCACACACGATTCTTAATAAGGGTTTTTTTCTTTATTTTTAGAGGAATTGTTTTTTGGCCCCTATAATTGACATTCGTTTGTGATTTGGACACTAATATTTATAAATTGGCAAGCTCACCCCTCATATTATATATCTCATAATATTTCTTGTACAATTTTAACCCAACAAATAATTTATCACGATATTTTAAACTTTCGAAGTGATTTTTATTCGTATTTATCTTTTTTTTTTATCCTAACTTTATATTTTTTATTACTTTAAATGCAAAAGAAAAACAAAGTTAATAATTTCATCTTTATTTTAACATTCCAAATTTTTGATATACTAAAAAAGTAAAAGTATAATCAAAACTGTAAGTCATTATTACTATTTGTTATAGAAACAAAACGGTAATTTATAGAAGTTGGATGGATTTCATAAGGATATGACTTTAAAATAATAACCTAAATATATATTAATCTGATTCTAAAAGTTTTAAAGCACAAAATTTTCATACTATTTCCCCTTTTTAATAGTTGATTTTTATCAAAAAGAAAAGCATTTTTCAAAATGTTATTACATATTTAAAAGGGTAAATAGCATTTTGCGGCTTGTCTATTGACTCGTTGTGCACTTTACCACCATAACAAAAAAAAAAAAAAAAACATCAAGGGCTGAAACCCGTTATTTTACTCATTTTGCCATTTAGGGCTGATTTTCAGCCGAAATTTGATGGATTCCATAGCACGCACAAATCGCGATACACATGGATTTTTTCGTCTTTCCAACTCAATATAACTTGTGGAGCGTAATTTTAAGTAAACAAATAATATTAAAAGTATTAAAAAAAATGGAAAATACCATCAAGAATAAAGATCACTTCAAAAGTTAAATTATCAGTCATATGTAGATTTTTCGGTTAAAATCTCATAAGAAATTGCTGTAGAATGCATTTTTTTGCCAATTTTGAAACTTTATGGTGCAAATCGCCAATCAATGTCAATTCGGAGGTGCAAAACGCAATTCTCTCTTTATTTTACTACATTAATCAAATGTCTTTTTGGTCCCTCATGTTCATAAAAAATACATTTGGTTCTTCATGTTTCAAAAATTCACACTTTTAGTCATTTTCATTAGTTTTCCGTTAGTTCTAACGGGATCAAGTGTCTACCCATCACTGCCTTAACTATCCGACTAACGGTCAATTGAAGGAAAGTACAAAGTATTAAATTATTGAAACATGAGGGACTAAATGTATTTTTCTTGAACACGAGGGACCACATGTGAAATCGGTGCAAACTTGAGGGATGAAAACTGTAATTTTCCCTTTAAACTTTGATTAATTTGTTCAGCCAATTGAGGAAGTTCAATTAATTTGTTCAGCCAATTGAGGAACTTCAATAACCACAGTTGTTTTATTCTCTGTTTGCGGTTCCATGGTTAGTTGGAGTACAATATCCATTGTCACAATTTTAACATCAAATTAAGTTCAATTATTTAGTTAATAATGACTAATCTCCCCAACCGAACGAGGCCTTAGTAAACAAAACAAACGACAAAAGAAAACCGAAAAAATCGAAAGAAATTAAACCAGCTTAAGAACCAAGTAATCAGTAAGCAGATAAAACTATGATAAGTTTAACGAATACGATAAGTCGATAACACTTCTTAATCGATGCAGCTTCGGACTCACGGAGTTCATCTCCACTTCAACGCAAAACGGCATTTATAACTTGTTTGATAGTTTAGAAGAAATTCCGACAAAGGTGCTCGACGCCACTCTTCTTCGTCCCTCTCCTTAACTTCAAAGCTCGCTTCCTCCAAATCTCGAAACAACAACTGCGTGAGCTCGTCTTCGTTTCCACTCCCTCTCTCCATTAGAATCTTCCACATAAACCCGACGAATTTTATCACCCCTTCGTAGAGGTGGTAACCAATGATTCTCGGACGACAAATGCAAAACGCAGCATTTAAAAGAGATGGAAAAGAAGATAAATGACAATGGAAACCTAAGCTCTCCACGGCAAAAGGTTTATTATTATTATAACCGTTGTCTTGTACCGGAATGTTTTCTTGATTTACGTCGGCGTGATCGATTATCAGAGAAATTTCCGATTGGCTTAGTGATTTGAGCAGTTCGTTTAGGTTGAGGAACCACAAAGAACCTTCTTTTAGTTGTATATCCGACTTCCACTCTGTCGTAGTTGTCGCGAAAGAGATGGATGGTATAAAGTCTCCTTCGTATTTAAAATATAGTATGTTCGGGGCATCGATAAATATGTCGGATTCTTTGAGTCCACCACATTCCAAAAAATTCAAGCGTTCGAGGCTCGGGAATTTAAACGAAGATAAGTGGTCCAACGAGGATTTCACATCGGACAGATGTAAATAATTGAGATTATGAAAATCCGCACCTTTGTGAAAGGAAACATTACCGTAAATAATTTCGATGGTTTCGAGAGATGGGGGATAGATTTCGATGCTACAACTTTCGTCATCATATTTAGATCCTTTAAAAAAGAAGTTCTTGAGACGACGAAGATTATCCGATCGGATGTTTTTCAACCTCCTGCATGAATCGACAACCATAGCTTCAATCAAAGGACAACTTGAGGTTATCTTCTGAAAAACATTGTCCTCGATGTAGACGTCTTGGAGATGGAGTTTTTTCAGATGCTTAGAGAGTACGATCGTTGGGATAGCGTCTCGGTTCATCCTGAATTTTTCGACATGCAAATGTTGGAGCGATTCGGTTTCAAAAACTACAAGGGGGAGTTCGATAAATCCAGGAGCGTATTCCGAACGGATAGAAAGACGGAGCTCCTTTACGCCCGTCGCGGTTAGGGGGATCCATTTTTCAAGAAGGGAAACGGATTCGCGTTCCAAATAACGGCCTACCGATATAGAGAGGTGAAATTTCTCCAAGGACAACCTTTGATCGCAATATCGTTGTAAAGTCGTGTCCACAGCAGATAGAAATTGTTGTTTATTTCGGTTGAAGGAATCTTCTATAAAATCGAGATTGGGACGAGTGCACCAGATGTCACGCCAGGATTTGGACAAGACAGATGTTCGGACAGCATCTTCTTGGGACAGGAAATAAAGAATTCTCTGCGAGATGTCTTTTGGCAAATCGGATATTCTGTCCATGGCTGAATTTTCGAAGCTTTTTACCCTGTCTATATAATAACCCCACGAAATTCAAGTATGATTTAAAAATAGTTATAGTTATAGGGTTTGAAGATAGTATTTGGGTTACAATTGATTTTGTTTTCTTACAGACGTGTTTTCCTTCTTTTATAGGGCAACAAGAAACAAGAAAAAATAAAAAAGAAGAACGAATAAGGAATAAAGAATAAAGAAAAAGAAAAAAGAAAAGCTGTTTTGGGAATTATAAATTGGCTTTTAATTGCAAAAATAAATCTGATAAAGCTTGGAGATTACGATTTTCAAAATCTTATTATCTTTTCCTTTTATTATTATTTTTCTTTTTATGGGAAAGAAGAATTTCAGTTGGCATAAAAAGCCAAAGCCGCCAGAAGGAAAATCGCTTCTACATGTAAGTAGGAAGGAAAATCGCTTTTACATGTAAGTACAAGATTTAACCCTCGATTATGACAATTTCCATGAGAAATATCTACTCTTTGTGCTTTCAATATTACCAAAAAAAAAAAAAAAATAGAAGATGATTATGTTAGAATTAGATTACCTGATGTAGTTGAAATAAAATAAGTTGGAAGAGCAAAGTGGATCACTGACTCACGACCTTGACGACCTTGAGATACCTGCACGCTCAAGTCAGGTGTGTGGATTGCAAAAGTCGTAGAGAGAATACGAGCAGTTGTATTGTTCGACTATTGAACGTACCTTAAGGAACGAGTTAAAACCTTATACGTTATTGATTGCGCTGCATTTTAATTAGTTGAGATTGTCGGGCTCAAACTTATTCGAAGGTGATTGGGTCTTAATGACAGTGGTCTTTAATATTGAACTCATGATCCAGTAAATAAAGAAATTGTAGGCCCATTAAATTGGCTCAATTAGGCATATCAGAAGCGATATCCCTTCTATCGACTTTTGCTTTTTTTTTTGGTGCCTAGTGAATTTTGTATATAATATTGAAGTTGAGGAATCGACCTTTATTTTCTTTCTAGGTTTATTATTATTATTTTCATCTAGGGTTGAGTTTAGTTATTCTTTTTGTGCAGGTAAAATACGGTTTTTATCCCTCAAGTTTGCACTGATTTCATATTTGGTCCCTTGTGTTTCAAAAATTCAATACTTTTAGTCATCTTCGTCAATTTTTCGTTAGTACTAACGAAATCAAGTATGTGTCCATCATTTTCTTAACAGACGAACTAATGATAAATTGACGAAAATTATCAAAAATATTAAATTATTGAAAAAATATGGACCAAATGTGTTTTTTGTGAACATGGGAGACCAAATGTGAAATCGGTACAAATTTGAGGGGTGAAACCTGTAATTTTCCCTTTTTGTGCCAAAAAAATGAAGCCTTTGTTATTTGCTAGGAATTGCAAATAAGTTCAAATCACATGCCATTTACATTTTGGGAAAAATACCGTTTTGTCCCTCAAGTTTGCACCGATTTCACATTTGGTGTCCATGTTCACAGAAAACACATTTAGTCCCTTATGTTTCAAAAATTCAACATTTTTAGTATTTCCATCAATTTTAAAACTAACGGAATCAAGCGTGTTCCATGGCTGCCTTAACTAACGGCATAACAGTAATTGACGAAAATGACCAAAACTGTTATATTATTGAAACATGATGGACCAAATGTGTTTTTTGTGAACGTGGGGACCAAATGTGAAATTAATACAAACTTGGAGATGAAAACTGTAATTTCTCCATTACATTTTCATTATGTTGACACTATTTTCACTTTCAGTCTTCCATTAGTCCCCCGTTTATTATGTTCAATGATTAACACTCTAATGTTACCAATTTTAACACATTTGGTCATTCGCTTGTTTGACCGTCAACAACTACCAGTCAAGAGTCAAATTTAAGTCTCAAATTTAAATTTTTTTATGAGTTAATTGTAATAAGACCCCTATATGCAATCAAATTGCTATTTTTTAATATGGTTAACTGCAAAAAATCCCCTAAACTTTGGACGTTTTTGCGCTTTACCCCTGAACGGAAAAAAGTTGCACGAGCATACCTGGACTCTAGTTTTTGTAGCACCGACATCAAAATCGTCCAATTTTAGCTAAATTGTTCCCTGAATTGCACACGTGCAACTCACACGTGAAAATGGAGGGGTAATTTTGTCAACTCACAATAATTTTAGTAAAAAAGAAAATTAAAAAGAAAAAATGAAAAAGAAAATGAAAAAGAAATAAAAAGGAAAAAAGAAAACAGAGGCTGTCTTTCTTCCTCTCTACCCACATCGGCTCCGCCGCCGCACCACCACCACCACCACCACCACCAAATCTGCCGCCAACATCGCCACCTATACTACCGCCTAACCCTCCACCGACTCCACCTTCAATTTCTCCACTGCCACTTCCAACTCCACCAACAATTCCTCCGCCTATACCCCAACAACCCCTCGGGACCCGCCGCGACCAATTTCTTCCTTTATACCACCACCACCACCACCAAATCTGCCGCCAGACAGATTTAAGAGGACGAATGCCCTCATATTCAATTAGTGAATTTGGGAAGATATAAATTTATAAATTATACATTTAATATTCGGGTCGAATCCATTACCCGAACCGCATCCGTCAAATTTCTTTCTCGCAACAACAGAGTTACAGAAGGGTTTATCAAGGGTCTCATTTTGAACGGAAATCTCTCCTCTCTCTCTCTCTCTCTCTCTCTCTCTCTCTCTCTCTCTTGCTGGTATGTATGTTGCGTTACTATTTCTTCATATACAGAGGATAACTATGGTGTAACTCAGTCTTTAGGGATTTAATTTCAATTAAACCTCGTAGTTGTCTGACTTTCTGTTTCATTCACTTTCTGAAGCTCAATATTAGGGGGGAAATAAATAATGTGTTTTGATTTGGCTGTAGATCGTGGAGATTCTGCTAATGGCATTGTCAATTTCTAGAAGGGTATTGCGAAGCAGGCAAGCGGCGGAGGGCGGCGAATTAGAAGCGGCAGGCGGCAAATCAGAATCGGCGGGCGGCGGACGGCGGTGGGCTGAAGAAGGACGAAGAGTAATTTGGTTTTTGGTGGTGGTGGTGACGTGAAGAAGATGATTTTTTTTCTTTTTCTTTTTTTTTCTTTTTTAAGATTTATTTATATTTATTAAAAAGGAAGAAAATAAGTGTAAGTGGAAAAGACCAATTTCTCCAGCTAAAATCACGTGCTTGTGTTGTGGATTCCGGCCACATTTTGCCAAAAATGGACAATTTCTCTTCCAGTGCTACAAATTAGTAAGTTGAGATATGCTCGTGCAACTTTTTTCCGTTCAGGGATAAAGTGCAAAAACGTCCAAAGTTTAGGGGACTTTTTGCAGTTAACCCTTTTTAATATTATAAATAATGGAAAAAATCCCTACATTAAATGTTTCGGACTGCACACGACACCCAAATCATTTTACCCGTTGACCTGTCGTGAAATGACATACATACCCCAAGGGAAATTACACATTTTTTTCGAAAGCTTCTTAAAATTTAAATTTTGAAAATATTGTCACTCCACACACACATATACATATAAATCATATTTGTTTGGAGAAAATATAATTTAAATATTTAAAATAATGGATAATTGCTTAATATATATAATCCCTCAGGAGAACTTAGAGAGGGAGAGAAGAAAAATAGGAAGTGTGAAAAGATTCACCAAAATCGATCGAATTCGTAGTAAAAGGGTTTTGCTGCACATTTGCCCCGTAGCACATATGAGGGTGTGACAAAAACTTTGCTACGGTACACGGCCGTAGCAAATATTTTTTTTGCTACAGTAAATCCTAACTTTCACTACGACTCCTAGACTGTCCCGTAGTAAAAGGTACCTTTTGTTACGTCTTTTTATCGTAGAAAAAAAAAAATCTTTGTAAAAAGCCATTTTTCTACTATTGACAGACGACTCACGAAGTTTCTCTCCATTTCAGTGTGAAGCGGCTTTGACATTTCGGACCTTCACACCGTACGTGGTTTATAAGAAATTCCGACAAAGGTGCTCGATGCCATTCTTCTTCATACCATTCCTTAATCTCCATGCTTGCTTCCACCAAATCTCCTAACACTAACTGCGAGAGCTGATCACTTTCTCTCTCGATTAGAATCCTCCACATAAACCCGACAAATTGCATCACTGATCCTCCGTAGTCCTTGTTGCAGTAACCGATGTTTCTTGGACGGCAAATACAAAACACGTCATTCAAAAAAGATGAAAAGTTAGATAAATCACAACCACAATCCAAGTTCAAGCTCTCCACCGAAACGGGTTTATGATAACCGTTGTCTAGAATTAGGTAAGGATTATCTATCATCAGAAAATTTTTCGACTGGCTTAATGACTTGAGCAGTTCATTTAGCTTGAGTAACGACAAAGGACATTCGCATAGGTATATTTTTGACTTCCAGTCCCTGGAATTTGTTACGAACGAGATTGATGGGATACAGTTCCCTCGATATTCAAAATATAGTATGTTTGGTGCATCGATAACTATCTGGATTTCTTCGAATCCACAATAATCGAAGATTTTCAAGAACTCAAGACTCGGGAATCTACACCAACGCGACGATTCTTCATTGAGTCCATAACAATCGTAAAGAGTCAAGCGTTTGAGGCTTGGGAACTCACACGAAAACATGCTGAGCAGCGGCCATTCGACGACGCATAGATCTAAATCAACGAGGTTACGAAACTCCGCACCTTTGTCAAAAGAAATTTTACCGCGGTTGATCTTGATCGTTTCAAGAGACGCGGGACAGATTTCGATGCTACAATCTTCCAAGTCATTATGTCCTTCAAAGGAGAAGTCCTTGAGACGACGAAGATTATTCGCCTTGATGTTTCGTAACCCCCCACATTTTTCGACATGCATAGTTTCAATCAACGGACAGCTCGATAATATCTCCTGAAATATCTTCCCCTCGATGTGGACTCTTCGGAGATGAAGTTTTTTCAGATGCTTAGAGAGTATTATCGTCGGAACAGCGTCTCGGTCCATACCGAATCCTTCCACGTGCAATTGTTGGAGCGATTCGGCTTGAAAAACTACAGAGGGCATATCGTTGTGATCTACCGTACAAATAGAGAGACGAGACTCCTTCACACCCATAGTTGTCAGTATCGGGATCCATTCCTCGAGAAGCGAAGCCGATTCGTATTCGAGATAATCGTCTAGAGATATACGAAGGTGAAATTCATCCAAGCACAGCCTTTGATCACGATACTGTTGCAAAGTATTGTCCACAAAGGATAGAAATTCTTGTTTTTTCCCTTTGAAGTTGGCCTCTGAAAAATCAAGATTGGGGCGAGTGAGCCACGTGTAACGCCATGATTTGGACAAGGCAGATGTTCGAACAGCATCTTCTTGGGAAATGAAATAAAGTATTCTCTGCAAGATGTCTCGTGGCAAATCAGATATTCTGTCCATGGAGGCTGGCTGAATATCCAAGATTTTTCACCCTCGATGTAATAAACCCTAATTTATTTTCCGACTCAATAAACCCTTATTCTCTTTTTTCGTAGAGGAATTAAGTTCTGATTTACCGAATATCAAAGAAGATTACCAATGTCAGTTTCCTAATGTTCTTAACAAAAATTGCCATTTATTTTTTAAAGATGTCCTAAATTATATATGAGAAAAATACAGTATTGATCCCTCATGTTTGTATCAATTTCACATTTGGACTTCCATGTTTACAAAATACACATTTGGTCCCTTATATTTCAAAAATTCAACATTTTTAGTCATTTTTGTCAATTTTCCGTTAGTAGTGACGAAATCAAGCGTTTGCCCATCACTGCCTTACCTGATGGAGTAACGGAAAATTGACGAAAATAACCAAAAGTGTTAAATTTTTGAAACATGAGGAACCAAATTTATTTTTTTTAAACATGTAGGAGCAAATATTAAATTATTGCAAACTTGAGGGGTGAAAACTGTAATTTTCCTGATTATATATTCATGAAGGAAAATTTAGATTTTCATTGATCGGTTCAAACTAAGCTCTTTCGTAAACTAAAAAAATTATTTTGTAATTATATAAAGTAACTTTCAAATTTAAAATGTTTTGTAATTATGATCATCGTGTTTTCAAATCTGGAGCTCAAATTGGGGCAAAAAAAGTATAAACTGGAGAACATTCCACATAATCTAGAAGATTCCGTTGAATTTGACTCCATAAGGGTGGACGTGTAAGAAAAGTCATAGTTCATGGATGGTTGTAATTATCCAAACACGAGGAGTTTTTCGTAATTTTACCTTATCTCAAGGGGATGGCTGTAATTTACCCAAAAAAAAAGGAAAAAAAGAAAAAAAAAAAAAAAAAAAAAAAAAAAGGAAACAATTGTCAACGAATTCACGAAAACCCATTCAAGTTGAATAAACAAATACAAACAAGTCATCTTACACAAAGAAAGGCCACTCACTACTACTGCATAAACTTCCTAAGCAACTGAAACAAATCTTACAGACAAAAAAAGGTCACTAGTACTAGATAAAATTCCTAATATACCATACTGCCTAATAAACAAGTGAAAGTTTAAGTCGAATAATTCCGTCAAAACGGCAAGCTCTTCGATGTTGAACTCGATGTGAGCGACTTAAAATGGTCAGACGGAACAAAATCGTGGCCCAAATTAGCTCTCTTCACCATTCTCTTCATATTGCTCTGCAAACTCTGCTGCACCAACTGCTTCACCGCCTTACTCTCTTTGCTCATCATCTCATCATAATCATCACCATCATCATCCTCTTCATCGGAAAATTTCTGACGAGTGGGGCCCGCCGATGCTGACGTGGACGATAGTGGGGCCGACAGCCCCCCACAGTTTACGGAAACTAACTGTTTCCCCTTCTCCACCCTCAAACACTCCAACATTCTAGAAGCTCTGTTCTGCGCCAGCGTGCTTCCCAATAGAGTCAGCTCCAGCAAAGAAGAAACAACTCCGGCCTCGACCATTGCCTGCCTGTCGTTGTACGACTTGTGGGCCATCACCATTAGAATGTACGAAGCTTTCTCTTGGCAAACGGGCGAATCCGCCCAGTTGAACACGTCGATTAAAATCGGGAACGCGTCTCGTACGGAACTGATTCCCTTTCTGCCCTCGGCCACCGACACTATATTACCGAGTATGGATAGGATTCTCTCGCTTGCGTCCATATCTCCGAGATTGGCAAACAAATGTGGGATCAAATCAGTGTCGAGAATATGACACACGTTCGAAGGCGATATTGAGAGATTGTACAGAGCTCGAAGAGAGTCCTGTTTAGCTTGAGAACTCGCTTCAACATCCTTCAAAGCGCCCACCAAAAACGGAATTGCGCCAGAAGAACCGATAATTGGTTTGTTAGAGTCCAACGCACTCAATCCGAGAAAATTAGCTACAACTGCTTCGGAAAGAGGCCCGTTTTTTGGTGTGATGAGGTTTAGCATTTTGTGGATAGCACCAGCTTTAACAATGGCTGCTTTGTTGGCATCGTTTGCGATTGCGAGATTGAGTAGAGCGTAAAGGGAGGCGATTTGAGTGTGGAAAGTGGGATCTTGAGAGTCGAGCAAAGATACGAGGGGGGGGATGACCCCCAGCAGGGCTAAAATGGTCCTTGCGTGTGGGTCCTCTTTCGTCAACCTTCGAACATCCTTTGCTCCCTCAACAACAACCTCTATTGAGTCCTCGTTTTGTAATTTTTTGGCTACTTCCTTAAGCAATTCAAGAACCTGCTCTTTCCTCTTTACCTCATCTTCGTTTTCGCACCACTGAGGTTGTTTCAAAAGCTCCGATAACTTGTCTGAACCAGCCTGTTTTTTCGACCGACTTGGTTTTTGGATACCTCCACCGCACCGCACGCTGTCGATTATCAGAGACCAGAGCTTCAACGGACGTTCCAGAATCACCGATCCAGCGTTCTCTTTGTCGCCTTCGCACCTGCTCATTGTTGTTCCCCACGCCATGCTTACATTTATGTACGTTCCTTCTTTCCCCACTCAGAAAAACATCGAGCCTTGTCCGATTGGGATATACAATGTTTAATGCAACAAAATATTCATTCAAAACGGTGACAGGGTTTGGATAAACTTGACTCTTTCGTCTCTTTTAGCCGATTGTCGAACCTGGAGAAAAAAAAAAAAAAAAGGGATTTACAAGGAAAGACGAGGAATCCGTGAATCCATATCCTTTTCATAAAATTCCGTTAAAAAAAAAATCAACCTATTTTTAAGAACATTGAATCAAGACATTTGCAGTTCTTTTTATACGTTTCGATATCCAGAAGTGCATAAATTTTGTCGATATAGGTTTAGAGTAAAGCTTATGTAAGTCGTATTTGCTTTTTCCGTCGGTTTACAAGTTACCGGAACTAGCGAGTATAGCTTTTAACTAGGAGTGCATGATTAGAAAACTAACTTATCGAAAAAAACTTAGGCACATTTGTCTAAACTTTAATTAGGTACTCAACATCTTGAATTTTAACACAAATTGACAAACAACCCATTGAACTTGAATATTCTATGCACCAAAATCAATGTAAATAAGCAAAATCAATGCATCAAATAAACGATTCTTGTTCGTCTTCATACCTAATAAAAATTTAAGACGATCGACAGTGAATTGAAACGGCGAAGCACATATGGGGCAACTGAGTTGTTAGAACAGCGGCATTATGTTTACCAGGTGATTTTTTCAGCTTCGTTTAATTTTTTTTTTTTTTTTTTTTTTTTGAAATCAGGTTTTGAAGGAGAAATCAAATCGGCTACTCAAAATGACAGATCCAGTTAATAGAACTTAAAAATATAATCAATCGCGATTTAACATTGAGTTAAACTTCAAACCTTCGAAGAAATCAGCTGAGTTCAATTCCATGACCCAGTAAAAAAAAAAAAAAAACTAAGTTTGAACTGAAGCACCGTACAAATAAATTACAGGCACAAACAAATATGTAAGTAGAGAGAGAGAGAGAGAGGTAGAGAGAGAAGGGAAGAACCTGCGCCGACGAGAATGAGAAGCTTAGAGGCAGCAGCTACCCTGATTCTTCTGCATCGCCATTGTTGAGTTTTACTTTACTGAAGAGTAAGGGCCTATTTGATAGGATTAAGCACTGAATGCTGAATGCTGAATATACATCTGAATGTTTAAGAGTTGTGTCTTAATACTGAATGCTGAACCACTAAGTTCATTTGATAGCTGAATGTTAATAACGTCTGAATAAGGTTATTTTACTATTATAGCCTTGGATAAATACTAAAATATTTATTATATGAGCAACATATAATTGTATAAATGTAATAATTTTTCTTGATTAACCTGATTAACTTAATTAGCAAAGTATGTAATCTTGGTGGACATTAAATACATTTACGTGTATTAAGTTTCAAGTATTTAAATAATAAATAAATTTGAAATATAAACACCAAATAATATTTGTTTGATAATTGAAAGTTTATTATATTTAAATAATGCAACTTTAATATGTTGTCCTTTATTTATTACGTAAATATTAAGAATACAAATAAAAAGAAGATAAAAAAATACAACACAAAATTTTACTATTATTTACTTATTTTTTAAGAAGAAAATTGTGGTCAAATAATTAATTAACTACAAAGGGATGACGTATGTTACTGCAGAGATAAAGTTAGAGTTTTAATTCTTTTTATAAGGACAAATTTGTCTAATATTAATTCAGTGCACCACTTAATGAATCAGATGGAAATTTCCGTCTGGATAGGTAAGAGCAAAATTTTGTGATTCAGAAGTCTTTACCAAATGCACTTAATGGAAAGATATCTGACCGAATCAGACATGTTGCCCAATCAGAGGTGATTCAGAGGCAATCAAACAAGGCCTAAGAAGAGAGGGTGGCAGATCTGCATTCATGATTCCGGTTCAGTCCGGTTTAACTTGTATTTGACCCTTTTAACCCCCACTTTTTATACATTTATTAATAACCAATGATTCAATTATTTAACCTTTTAATCTATTTTTTTTTATCAATTTAATTCATTTAACTAATTCTTTTTTACTATTTAACTTGTTTGCTGTTTTTTTTTGGCAAATTTAACCCATTTTCATTGATTTAACACTGACATTAACATTAGTATTAATGTAAGTGTTAGTATTCGTATTAATATTAGTATTTATATAAGTATTAGTACTTTATTTTGATTAATATTAGTATTATTATTAGTGTCAGTTTTAGTATAAGTATTTATTAGATTTGTATTAGAATTAACATTAGTATTAGCATTAACATTACTATTAGGAGTTGCATTAACATTAGGAATAGCAAAAGCAATACAACAATATCAACAACTATAACAAAATCAATACCAACAACGACATCAACATCAATCGCAATAGGAATAATATTATTATTACCCGTGTCATTGACAATTATACGCCACAATATCTATAGTTAAGATTAGAGGTGGCATATCACTATTCATCAAGTTCGAATCAAGTAATTAATTTACTAGCAATATTGTCTAACATTAAGTTTTCCAGTGATTATGAAGGTGATTATTGAAAACTAATATTAAATAACAATGTTATTTTTATTACTTATGTGCTTAATTATTCTTCATTTGTAGGTTGATTTGCACTGTAATAAACTTACTATGGACTCCACTAAAAATTCTTTATCAAACTAATTTATTGTAAAATAATTTTATTTCATCAAACATTATTTTGGTAATGTGTAACTTATTTCATATGACAATTGTCCAAAATATACAGATCACTGACAATGTATTAGATTCGGTACATACTGTTAAGAGAGGTATTATCAAACACAATTTCAACAATTTTGTTATCACTTATATATATCCCTCCCTTGAAATTTTATTCCGGCTAATATTTAACTCCATGTAATTATTGTTTTCTTCTAAATTCTACTTTTACCTTTAATAACCTTTTCTTTAAAAGTTAACAACCTTAATTGGGTAGAATAACCTTAATTTAAACTTAATTGAATATCTGGTAAATTACATTTACGTCCATTGACGTTAGATTTAACTATACATAAAACTCATCCTCTTTAAATAATATTGCATAAACCTACCTTAAAATCTTGGATATTTTAACTAAGTATTAAATTTAAACTCATTGAGCAAAGCCAACTACAGACGCTGTACACTCAATAGTCCGAATAGTGTTCGTCACTGCATTATTTTTCCTTCTCGACAACTTTCATAATTATAAGAAACTCAGTTCCACACTGTTTTTTCTCGTGCAAATGTAACATGTCGCGATAAATACTAGTACAATTATTGTTTCTCTCACTTTTTTTTTTTTTTTATTAATGTGATAGCTCTCCACATCGTAACAAAAGAAATTCAATGATTGATTGTCCTTTTTCATCATCATATATAATTCCATATATATAAAAAAACTATCAATTTTTTTTTTTTTTTTTTTTTTGCTGCTTATATCATCATTTTCGAACAAATTAATGATCAACTTATTCGGAACGAAATCCCACGATCTAGTGATAAAATCCTAATTGTTGATGACTGCGGAATAAATCAAAATTATATTTTAGAAATTCAGATGCGATTCGTGAGTTTTAGAGGGTGTTTGGCTAAGCTTATTTTAAACACCTGATAAGCTCTTACGTCTGATAAGATGTTTTAAGAGCTGATAAGCTGTTATATCTTATTTTTAGGATCAATTTTTAGAGTGTTTGGATAATGAGCTTATTTCCTATTTTTACTCATTATAAGATCTTAAATAAAAAGGTGAGGGTAGATGTACTTATTTAAAAAGATCTTATTTGTTCTCCAACAGCTTATTTGTTAAAAAAATAAGATCTTTTTCTAAAAAATTACCAAACACTTTGGAAGAGCTTATAAGCTCTAAAACATCTTATAAGCTCATTTTAACATCTTATAAGCTTAGCCAAACACCCTCTTATTCCGGCTTCTGGACTCGAGAGTAGGAAACGGGGCCAAAAGGCTTATTCAGAATGGTGCTCCCAAAAAAAAACCTTTCGATTAAATATCACATTAGTGCGAATTTACAACTAGCCTAGATAACTGAACATAGAGACGATAAGTTTGAGGACGGAAAATCACAATGAACACTTTTAGAATAAAATTAAAACAATGTTTTTATAAATCAATATATACGATTCGAGAACTATCAGCAGACTAATAAATCATTTCTCACAGACTCACAAGTTTTCCCTCCATTTCAATGCAAAGCGAGTACGAATACGTTTCCCTTCCTCGTATTCAGGCAAATTTGCAAAACTTGTCGGATCCCATTTTCTTCGGTTATTGTCGTAAATCTCCAAGCGTAATTCCTCCAAATCCGGCAGCCACAGTTGTCTTAATTCATCTTGGTTTCCACCTTCTCTCTGCATTAGATTCTTCAACACCGACTCGGAGTCCGTGTAGTTGATATCACCGATCTTTCTTGGACGACAAATGCACAACAACCCGTTCAAAAGAGGTGAAAAGTAAGATGAGTTACCACACAATAACAACTTCTTCACCACAACTGCAGGTTTATTTCCACCTTTAATACCCTGTACCAGATCAAGGCATCCTTGAATTATGACCTCATCGTAAACGAAGCACAACTGGCAAATAGTGAGAGAAATTTTAGACCGGCTTAACGACTCGAGCATTTTATGCAGGTTGGGTAACCACGACGAAGGAGCACCCGTAAAATCCAGAGACAAAGTTGAACTCCACTCTCTAGAAGTCGTCGAAAACGAGATGGACGGGATAAAAAATCCGTGATATACAAAAGAGTCCATGTTTGGTGCATCAATAAATACATGTGATTTTTGTATGGATTCTTCGAGTCCGTCACAGTCTGAAAGAGCCAACTCTTTTAAACTTGGGAATTTACACGAACAAAAGCTGTCCACCGACGAGATTTTGACGTCGTTCATACGTACACTATTGAGATTACGAAACTGCGCACCTTTGTGAATCAAAATATTAGCGTGCTCAATTTCGACTGTTTCAAGAGACGGGGGATGGATTTCAATGCTACAAAGTGGTGAGTCAGGAAATCCTATAACAGAAAAAGTAAAGTGCTTGAGACGACGAAGATTGTTCGCCTTGATGTTTGTTAACCCCTTGCATGATTTGAGAATCATAGTTTCGATCAAAGGGCAGCTTGTAATTATCTTCTCAAAAACCCCGTCCTCAATTTCAATCTTTTCGAGACGAAGTTTCTTCAGATGCTTACAGAGAATATTCCTTCCAATACTCGTTTGGTCCAACGTGAATCCTTCCGCATGCAAATCTTGGAGCGATTCTGCCTCAAAGACTAGAGACGGCAGTTTAACATATCTCCTTCTTCGTCTCTGAACACGTCTCGAATAAATAGAAAGACGAAACTCCTTCACGCCCATATTCTTTAGAGTTGCGACCCGTTTTTCAAGAAGCGAAACAAATTCGTAATTACCTAGAAATATACGGAGGCCAAATTCCTCCAAGCGCATCCTTTGATCACGGTATCGCTGTAAGTTATTTCCCACAAAGAATAGAAATTCTTGTTTGTCTCCTTTGAAGATTTTGTCAGACAAATCAAGATTGGGACGAGCGCACCAAATATTACGCCATGATTTTGACAGTACAGATGTTCGGATAGCATCTTCTTGAGAGAGAAAATAAAGTATTCTCTGCAAGATGTCTTTCGGAAAATCGGATATCATATCCATGGAGTTGGAATCAACGTCTTCCCCGTTTTCATGACTCTAATCTGATAAACGCTAACGATTTTGTGTGCTGAATAAAACCAAATTTGATGCAGTAAATTACTAACGAACGGCTGCAGATTACCCGTTTCTATTAGGTTTGCAATAAGCTTCTTATAACAATTCCATAAGCTTGTCGGCCGGTTCTAATTGCAGCAGGAGTAATTTCTATTGCTTAGAGCAACTCCAACAGCATCATGTATACCTATAATTTGCATATTTTGCACAATTTCAATTTTCAACACAAAATCACATCTCCAACAGCAAAATGGCAAAAGACAAAAATCGTTAGATTTCAACTTTTCATATTCAAAATTGAGAAACCAAAATTACAATTTAACAATTGTGTAAAAATAAAAATTCCACAATCCATTCCTTTCAACCACAAAATCTGCAGTAATAAACTCCAACTGCCAATATCAACTACCAATTTAATTCATCAACCACCACTGTAAAAAAAAAATTAACACCAATCAACTCTATAAATTGTGGTATTTGGTTTCATAAAAAACCACCCTCAACTCAAAAAAAAAAAAAAAAGAACACCTGTATCTGAAAAAATTTAAAGAGGTAAAACAACTTACATGAAATTTGAGTCCGTTAATGGAAGATGGTAGAACTAGTCGCCATAAATTTTCCTCTTTTTATTTTTCTTTTCCCCCCTACTTGTCTCCCTTTCTTCTTCTTCTCTGATGGGAATTTGTTGGAGAAATAATGAAATATAGAGAAAGAACTAGAAAGTAGAAACAATATATTAACTCAAGTACAATATATGAACTTAAGTAATGTATTTAGTGCGTATTGTTTTTTATAAAAAAAAGGAGAGTTGTTGGCTAATTTTTTGTTCCACTAGTGCTATTTAAAAAAAAAATCTTTGATATAACTCTTCAATACATTTTTTTTATAGGGAAAGGTCCAAACTATTTTGCACCATTTGAGAAAAATCCATTCTTAATTTCAGACTCCTATTTTTCTAATTATGTCCCTCCACCTTACACACTATCCGCCCCCATGACCCATTAGCCGTGTCTTTCTTTTATTATAATAATAATAATAATAATAATAATAATAATAATAATAATAATAATAATAATAATAATAATAATAATAATAATAATTATTATTATTATTATTATTATTATTATTATTATTATTATTATTAGTATTATTATTATTATTATTATTCTTATTATTATTATTATTATTATTATTATTATTATTATTATTATTATTATTATTATTATTATTATTATTATTATTATTATTATTATTATTATTATTATTATTATTATTATTATTATTATTATTATTATTATTATTATTATTATTATTATTATTATTATTATTATTATTATTATTATTATTATTATTATTATTATTATTATTATTATTATTATTATTATTATTATTTTAATTATTATTATTATTATTATTTATATTTTTTTTCGTTTTTAATTTTTATTTCTTATATTAATCGACTATGAAGCATATTAAATCGGCTATGATGAATTATAGTCGATTAAGGAATCGACTACTAAAAATAACAAATCACAACTACAAAAATGCAAACTCAACTATATTTTACAAAAAAACAAACAATGTACAAACATTATAATTGATTTATACAATTGGAATCAATAAACAAAAAATCCAAAAAAAAATTTAAAATTGGAGTCAATGAAGCATATTAACCAACTATGATGTGATGCATAGTCGATTAAGAATCTGCTAATAAAAACAACAAATCATAACTTCAAAAAAAAAAAATGCAAAATCAACTATATATTACAAAACAAAAAATATACAAACAATGAGATGGTACAACTAGTCGCCCTAAAAATGAAATATAGAGAAAGCCCTAAAAAGCAGAAACAATATATTAACTTAAGTAATGTATTTAGTGCGGTACTGTTTTTTTATAAAAAGAGGAGTGTTGTTGGCTAATTTTTTGTCCACTAATGGTATTTTAAAAAACAATTAGATTTACATCTATTATTTTCCATATAATATGTTTCAATGTACAAAAAACTTTTCAAAGGACGAGGACATCCTCGTATCCGTATACCTTAACACATCAACAGATTCAATACATGAAAACCAACAAAAATCTGATACTTTTTGGGCAAAATTAAGTGACCAAGTATTTTGAAACATATAGTGACGACTCTCAGCATTCACAATATTCTCTAACGAGTCGATGGGTTGTAATCAACAAAGATTGTTCTTTTGGCCAACGTAATTTCCTGCCTTTAAGATTTTTTTTCCCTCAAGCTCATATGTTATCGTTTGAGTAAATTGCAAAAAGTACCCCTGTTAATCTTCAAATAGCAAAACCCTCCATGTGATAAATAAACAAGCAAAACCCCCTGTGGAATTATTTATATAACACACTCAACCCATTATTCATTTGAGTGTTGACTTGATATAAAAAGACACAAATACCCCCAGAGTTCTACAATTAATAGATTCTTATATTTTTTAAACATTTTAATTATTTTATTTTATTTATATCTTAATTAGATAGTTTATTATTCTATTTTTATTATCATATAATTTAGTATATATTTTAAAGGGGAAACTACATTTTGCACCGCCAAACTATGGAGTCTGTCTCAAACACCCCTTAAACTACCAAACGTAACAAAATAGTCCCTGTCTTTAACAGTCAAACATTAGAAATTTAACACCGTCATAAATAATGGGCATTTACATTTTAACCTTTATTATTTTATGCTGCGAAATTAAATAGGGGTGTGCAATGACGCGACATCATCCTCACCACGAAAATTATCAATTTATACATTTGCAGTGTGAATATTTTGTACTCCAGAAAATTAATGAAATAAAAATCTTTTGTTGAGGGAGAAAAACACAGAGGTGGGAAGAGGTGTCGTGAACTCGTGATACGCAGAGCTGGAAAAAGTTAGACATATCTTTTTCTTAATTCTATTATTTATTTGTATATATAATAACTAGCATTTTTTCCCAGTGCATTATATTATTTAAAAGGTAAAAAATAATCAATTTAATACACATAAAAAAAATATAGTACATAGTAAAATTTAATAATGCAGTATTATTCATATTATATATAATATTAGTTTTTCTAAATATTGCATATTAAGATTTATAATCTAAATATATAGATTAAGATTTAACAAATCGAATTTCTATATTTATCTCTTAAGATTCGAGATATATTGACGAAAAATAGGATATTGATAATTGTAGAAAACTATAGTAAGAAAATTAGTAGAAAAAATATAAAAAAACAAATAACAACATAAACACCATTATAGTTTTTTAGGGTTTTCTTTCTTTTATATATAAGATGTATATCTTTTGTTTAAAATTATAGAAAAGTCACTTACAACTAAATAATATGAAATGATTATTAAAAAACTTCATAAAAAGAGAAATAGTTATTAAAAAAGCATAGATAAAGCAAGATTTATAAATAAATAAATGTTGTGAGATAAATAATTATTGGAAATAAATAATAGAAATTTAGAAATGCATAGTAGTTTGAGTTGACTAAATTAGAAACAAATTGAAATAATTTGAGAAAGATATCTATGAAGAAAGTGAAGGGGTAAATGTGCCCAAATAAATCTATGAGATAGTTTAAGGGCAAACCCCTCTCATCCATAAGTGTAGTTACAAGAGGCCCAAATTTATTTCACATTTTTAAGATAAATCAGAAACAATTTTTATTAATAAAAAATAATTAATGATCACTATTATACCCCTCATTATTTTCTATCCAAATCTTCTTATATATATATATATATATATATATATATATATATATATATATATATATATATATATATATATATATATATATATATATATATAAAACTAAAATTAATGTTAATTATTTTCATGGATTTATTGATTTGAAATCTACTTTCTCTCACACACACTCACTCTCTCTATCTCTCACACACATACACACTATAACGACAATGAATATCAGCAAACTTCCTGTGCGCCGGTTGCAATGGCAATGGCAATGGTGGCTTCCTCAGCCTTGTCGCCGCCACCATTCCATGATCCGACTTCTCTGATTTCTCATCATCGCAGATTTGAGATTACCCGACTCACATTTTCTCATCCACCTGATGTGGCGGCGGCGGCGCCGCCAATATTAGAAAGAGGTGGCGGAGCTGCATTTGCCAATCCCGAAGCAATGCTTCTCTAGCCGTCTGATTGTAACCTTCAGTTCTCACCTTGATGGGCGGCAGATTTGCCATTGACGGCGACGAAGAGCTGGTTTCTACCAGAAAGACTTCCTGAGCGTTATTAGCCTTGCCCGCAACCTGTTTGGTTAACGAAAACCACTCTGCAATTATAGAGTGGTTTTTGTTAATTGATAAGTTTATAGTGAATTTTTGTAATGAAATTTGTTAATCATATTGTGATTTTCATTAATTACATAGCGTTTTTCATTAATTGCAGAGTGATTTTCGTTAATTGATAAATTTTTACTGAATTTTTGTAATGGAACTCGTTAATTACATAGTGATTTTCATTAATTAGAGGGTGATTTTCATTAATTATAGAGTGGTTTTTGTTAATTGATAAGTTTATAGTGAATTTTTGTAATAAAATTTGTTAATTACATGATTTTCATTAATTACATAGCGGTTTTCATTAATTGCAGAGTAGTTTTCGTTAATTGATAAGTTTTTACTGAATTTTTGTAATGAAACTCGTTAATTATATAGTGATTATCGTTAATTATATAGTGGTTTTTATTAATTATAGAGTGGTTTTTGTTAATTGATAAGTTTTTAGTGAATTTTTTTAATGGAATTTGCTAATTACATAGTGATTTTCGTTAATTTACACAGTGGTTATCATTAATTATAGAGTGGTTTTTATTAATTACATAGAGATTTTCGATAAGTTTATAAGGGATTTTCGTAACAGAATATTATAATCACATAGTGATTTTTTGTAAGTTTATAGTGAATTTCAATTTGTAAATTTTTTTTTTATTTTAATAAATTTAACTTTTAAAAAAGGGTCTATTAGATATAACCCCCTTAAACATTCAAATAATAGTAGGGGTAGTACCAAATTTATATTTGCCATTTTGATAACAGCCCAAACTTTTCCTAATTACATAATTACCCTCAATCAAATCCCACAAAACCCGTTACTTTACCTTTTGAAATAAAATCAAATCCCTTCCTATTTTCCCGTTAAATCACTGTCATCCCAAACCCGCTATCGAATAAACTGCAAAACCTTCCAGAACAACTTCCCCGTACGGCCGATTGAAAGGGGAAGACGTCTGCACTGCCGTGAAACGACGATTTTCGTGCACTCCGAGCAAGCTGTCGTAGGTACGTCGTCGCCACTCGCTGAATCGCTATCATCCATCGATTTGTTGATATGTTTTGGCTAAATCGAATATTACGTTTGTGTAATTGCAGATCTGTTATAATCGCCTACCGAATTCGAGCACTAAATCAGTGATATTGCAACAATTGATGGGCAGGACATCCACCAGAAGTGATATCGTCGTTGGCCGCCGCCGTCGCTGTCACTGCTCCAATCTAGGGTTACTCAAATCTAGGATTACTCAAATCTAGGGTTTTGATAATTCTTCGGCCCATAGTTGATTAACGAGATGCATAGTCGAATTACATCTGTATTAATATACTATCCCATATCATTTAATAGACTATCCCACTGGTATAATTTTACTATGGATCTCGTTAATCGATTATGGGCCGAAGAATCATCAAAACCCTAGATTTGAGAAGTGACGGCGGCGGATTTGTGTTTTAAAATTAATAGACTATCTCATATCTTTTAATAGACTATCCCATGTATCTAATTCGACTATGGATTTAGTTAATTGACTATTGGAAAAATAATAATATATATGGAAACTGAATAATATGTTTGTTTGAAATACTAATCAATTAGGGTAATTTTCCTTATTATATGAAAACGATTAAGGTAAATAATAATATATATGAAAAAATAATAATATATATGGAAACTGAATAATATGTTTGTTTGAAATACTAATCAATTAGGGTAATTTTCCTTATATCATGTAATAGACTATCTTATTGATCTAATTCGACTATGGATCTCGTTAATCGACTATGGATCCCGTATTATTCAACCACATAGTATATTAATAATTTCAATATAGTACATTGATCTGCTATGATAGTATATTACGGTTATAGTAGTGATATGAATTGTGTTACAAACAATATACCACTGAAATGACAAGAACATTGAGAACAACACCAACGTAAAGTATTCCAACATAACCAATAAAATAGTACATTAATAATCTCATAATTTCAATCTAGGGTTTTGATAAAATACATAAAACACATCATAACACAATCAAACCAATATGTCGACTTAAAAAACTCTAGTACATTAATAATCTCATAATAGTATAATAAAATGATAATGGTAGTATCATACGATATTCATAATAGTATACTACTGTATTACAATGGTTTAAAACTTAACCGAAGTTACCGAGCCATTACATCGTAAACACCTCTTTATAGCAACCAACCCACCAAACCTCAACAAAATCCGTACGAAATTCACCATCGAAAAAACCTAAAATCATGAAACAAAATTAAAAATGCAGAATACTAAAAAATGATTAACTAGACTGCAAATACATTTGAATGACAATACATTAATATCATCAAAAATAAACTTAAAATGCAAAATCCATACGCTAATTTAAAAAAGACTACGAACTATATTTTAATGTACTACCCAGCACACTTAAATCGGCTGTTATAAACAAATAAACCAACTATCGACCGGGATCAGACTCATGAACTCCACGACAGCGGACAGTTATTTCAATTAATGCGTAAACCAACTATGATGTTCATATAAAACAACTCTGGTCCGATATGCGTGAACCATCCTCATCTAACTCTGTCAATCCTCTTCCAAACAAACATCATCCGCCAAAAAATAACGATGTATATATGACGGAATAATTTTGTTAAAAAACGTTCTACTTAATAGAATCAAGTATCAACACAACTCTTAAAAATTTCTAACCACCGTAATCGACAATCCTAGACATTGAGCGAAAAAAAAAAAAAAACGAATAACGCATTCATACCCGGTTAACAACGTCCAACAACGAACGCTCAAATTCGATCCTATTTCAACGACGGTGCAGAAATATTCAAAGACGATAAAAAACCGCTGGAACGCTGAAGAGAACCTTCGAAAAATATTGTACACGATTTGATATAACGGCCAATGATCTCACGTAATTTTATTCCGTGATTTTAGGCAACGTATCAGCAAATCTCAAATCACGTAGTAAAGAAAATAAAAGCCGTTTAAAAATAAAATAGGGGTATTAAAGGCAAATTATATAATATATTTTGCCAAGTTGGCAAAATTGGGTCTATCTCAAAAAGGGGAAAAAAAATTGGATCTACCTCATTAGAAAATATGAACAAGGGGGTTATCCCTAATAAACCCTTTAAAAAAAATGTATAAAAACAATCATTTAAAAAATAACAAAAATACGACATAACTTAAACATAAATAAAAAAAACCCAATTAATTAATCAACTAATTGAAGGAGAAAGGCGTGATAGGAGATAATAGGGGATGGTGGGGAGAAAATAAGGGGATTCACATATCTACCAAAAAACAATGGATTTTTTAAAATAATATTATATGGAAATTTTATGTAATATTAAATAGGGGTATTTTGGATAATATGAGCCAATTGGATTTATAACAAATATCAATTAAAAAAATTAGATTATCAAGAAGTCAAATTTCAACAAGGGGTGTTTGACAAATACCCCCTAGTTTAAGATGTGAAAAAGAAAAGTCAACCCTCCACATCAACAACAATTAACGGAATGCCAAACGGAGAGACTGTTTTGTTACGTTTTATAGTATAAGGGGTGTTTAAGACAAGCTCCATAGTTCAGGATGTAAACTGTATTTTCCCCAAAAATAAATGACAATTTTTGTTAAGAACATTAGGAAACTGACATTTGTAATTCTCTTTGATATTCGGTAAATCAGAACTTGATTCCTCTATATGCAAAGCTCTAAGTCTCTAACTAATAAATTAATAAAAAATAGGGCAAATTACGGTCATCCCTGAGGTATAATTAAATTACAAAAAGACCTCTCTTGTTTGGGTAGTTACAGTTAACGCTCATTTAAAATATTTTTACATAAAATTTATATAATTTGGTTATTTATCGAACCAAATCGTATATTCAGTTCGGTAAACGGTATAAAATGTTGGCGTACCGAAATTTTATTTTGGTTTTTACCAATTCAACATCCCTAAATTTACCTCTGGAGGATTTTTTCATAAGATAATACATAGTTGAGTTGAGTGGCTGTAATTACCCAAGCAGGAGGCCGTTTGTTATTTAACCATAACTCAGGGGTGGCTGTAATTATCCAGGCATGAGGGTATTTCGTAATTTGACCATAACTCAGGATGGCCGTAATTTAAACTAAAATAATATATTAATAATTAATAATTAATAATTAATAATTAATAACAATCTTAAACAAGGAAAGATAGGTCTGCGAAAGGGTTTATTGAGGCGGAAAATACATTAGGGTTTATAACATCGAGGGTGAAAAATCTTGGATATTCAGCCAGCCTCCATGGACAGGATATCCGATTTGCCGAATGACATCTTGCAGAGAATACTGTATTTCGTGTCCCAAAAAGACGCTCTTCGAACATCTGTCTTGTCCAAATCATGGCGTTACAGGTGGCGCACTCGCCCCAATCTCGATTTTTCAGAGGCCACCTTCAAAGGTAAAAAACAAGAATTTCTATCCTTTGTGGACAACACTTTGCAACAGTATCGTGATCGACGGCTGTGCTTGGATGAATTCCACCTTCGAATATCGCTAGACGATTGTCTCAAACACAAATCGGTTTCGCTTCTCGGGAAATGGATCCGGATACTGACAACTATGGGTGTGAAGGAGTCTCGTCTCTCTATTTGTACGGTAGATCACAACGATATGATGCCCTCTGTCGTTTTTCGAGCCGAATCGCTCCAACAATTGCATGTGGAAGGATTCGATATGGACCGAGACGCTGTTCCGACGATAATACTCTCTAAGCATCTGAAAAAGCTTCATCTCCGAAGAGTCCACATCGAGGAAAAGATATTTCGGAAGATATTATCGAGCTGTTCGTTGATTGAAACTATGCATGTCGAAGAATGTGGGGGGTTACGAAACATCAAGACGAACAATCTCCGTCGTCTCAAGGACTTCTCCTTTGAAAGAAATAATGAAGAAGACGAACGTTGTAGCATCGAAATATATCCCGCGTCTCTTGAAACAATTAAGATCAGGTTTGGTAATATTTCCTTTGACAAAGGTGCGGAGTTTCGTAACCTCGTTGATTTAGATCTACGCAATGTCGAATCGTCGCGGGCCCGCTTGTTTTCGTGTGAGTTCCCAAGCCTCAGACGCTTGACTCTCTCCGATTGTGACGGACTCAATGAAGAATTGTCGTCGGACCGCCCGCGTTGGTGTAGGTTCCCGAGTCTTGAGTTCTTGAAAATCTTCAACTGTGATGGACTCAAAGATATCCAGTTAGTTATCGATGCACCAAACATACTCAATTTTGAATACCAAGGCAACTTTATCCCATCAATCTCGTTCGTAACAAATTCCAGGGAGTGGAAGTCAAAGATAGACCTATACAAATCTTCTTTGTCGTTACTCAAGCTAGACGAACTGCTCAAGTCATTAAGCCAGTCGGAAATTTCTCTGATGATAGATAATACCAACATAATTAGAGAAAACATTTGGGTACAAGACAACGGTTATAATAAACCCGTCGTGGTGGTGGAGAGCTTGAACATGAATTGTGGTTGTAGTTTATCTTACTTCTCGTCTATTTTGAATGGCCTGTTTTGTATTTGCCGTCCAAGAAACATGGGTTACTGCAACAACTACGACGGAGGATCAGTGATGCAATTTGTCGGGTTTATGTGGAGGATTCTAATCGAGAGAGAAAGTTATCAGCTCTCGCAGTTGGTGTTACGAGATTTGGAGGAAGCAAACATGGAGATTAAGGAATGGTATGAAGAAGAATGGCATCGAGCACCTTTGTCGGAATTTGTTATAAGCCACGGAAGGCGTGAAGGTTACTTCACCCCGAAATGTCAAACCCGCTTCACACTCAAATGGAGAGAAACTGCGTGAGTCGTCTGTCAATAGTAGAAAAATGGCTTTTTACAACGATTTTTTTTTCTAAGATAAAAATACGTAACAAAAGGTACCTTTTACTACGGGACAGTCTTGGAGTCGTTGTAAATGCTAGGTGTAGCAAAAAAAGTATTTTGCTACGGCCGTTTACCGTAGCAAAGTTTTTGTCACGCCCTCGTATGTGCTATGGGGCAAATGCGCAGCAAAACCATTTTACTACGAATTTGATACTTTTTGCTACGGGGTTAACAGTCGTAGTAAAAAAACCGTTTTATCTGCTTATTGATTACTTGGCCCGTAAGCTAGCTTATGTCTATCAATCTGTCTTTCTGTTGGTTTGTTTTTCTCATTTGTTTGTTTACTTAAAAGTTTAAAAATTTGCCACTTATTTATAAAGCCATTTTTTTGCGGTTTAGAGATTGATATATCAGATTATTTTATATTTGAAGTTTGTGAATTAGGTTGGTTGTTTTTAATGAGTCTGGATTACTTTGACTGTATGTAGATGAAGGCAGTGAAGCAATTTGGTGCAGCAGAGTTTGGAGAGCAGCATGAAAGAGAATGGTGAAGAGAGCTAATTTGCGCCGTTTTGAGGGTATTGATCAAGTTTCTTTTACATGGTTAGAGTGGCTTGTATTAACATAGGATGTTTTTGCAGTATTAGTGAGTGACTATTGTCTTTGTACTCTCTAAGATTCCCCGTTTTTATTATTTCACCTCGACTTTTATCGGTTTTTGGTGAATCTCTCTCTCTCTCTCTCTCTCTCTCTCTCTCTCTCTCTCTCTCTCTCTCTCTCTCTCTCTCTCTCTCTCTCTCTCTCTCTCTCTCTCTCTCTCTCTCTCTCTCTCTCTCTCTCTCTCTCTCTCTCTCTCTCTCTCTCTTAGTTCTCTTTATTTTTGGGCTATATTGAAAGCACAATGACTAGATGATTGTGATTATTGGTGCAAGTCCGAACGGAAATTTCAATTTTCGCCGGTTTCGATCTGAAAAGTTCTGATTTTGGAACATCTTTTTTCATTTCGACTTCCGATTTTCGATTTTTTTGACTTTTTTGGAACGGAATTGGAATTATATATATATTTTTTGAAATTTCCGATTTCCTATCCGATATAATTTCCGATATAAGTTCCAAAAAATTCCTATTTTTTTTTCGAAAAATACACCTATAAATAATATAAATTATATAATAATTATATTTTTTTTTCTGAAAGTAATTAGATTTAAATGTTGTTTTGGGATTTTTGACATATTAAATTGTTGTTAGAAGTTTTATTGAATATTATGATGTGGTTTATTTTTATTTTTTATTTTTTTTTAGCTGAAATTCAGTAGTTATTAGTTTTACGTTTATCGACGTGAATGTTCTTATTTTTGGAAAATTATGAAATTTTCATAAAATTTCCGCTAAGTTTTAAAATTTTAATATTCATGTGATTTCCGTTTTCTCCCCAAAATTACGAAATTTCCGGGCCTTTTGGAAATCGAATGAATTTTAAGATTTCGAAAATTTTGGAATTGGAATTTATTTTGCACTTCCAGATCGAAAATGCTAAATCCGATCCGATCCATTCGACTTTCACCCCTAATTGTGATGGAAATTGGTTAAGATATGAAGGGATATATACAGGGAAAATTATCCATCTAGGAAATATTGTTAAGAAAACACTCCCTCCCAAAAAGAATTAGAGAAAATCCCCTTAGCTAATATTTCACCCATGTGATATTTTCATAATTCCAAAACTACCCTTAATTATCTATTATACTGTTTCAAAACTCTAATCTTATTTTAATTTTTCATTCCGCTGCTTTTCTCTCTTCTCTATTTTCTTTCCTCCGTTTTCTTCTTTTTTTTTCCACCATCGTGTTTTCTCTCTTCGGTGGACAGACTGACTGCGGTGGCGGCGAGGATGGTGGTTTCGGGAATGGCACCACCCTGTTTGGCTTCACCGGTAGGGTGATTGGCGGCGGCGGCAGAGGGAGATGGGTAAGGACTGCCGCCGCTTCTGGGGAGCATGACGAGGGGGGTGCAGTGTGAAAATTAAAAATTTCTTGGGGCTGAAGTGCATTTTTTGTCCTTGGTGTGGATTCACAATTACAGTTGACTAATACTCTTGTGAGCTTTGCAGTATTTATAAGAAATCCGAGAGTATATTCAAGAAATTTTTACACAGCTAGTGAGACATTTGTCAAACTCCAATTCCAATGGGACTAATGAGAAATTCAATAAATTTTTACCCAGCTTAATAACTGAACTTATGGCCATGAAACTAACTGTAAACAATCTTGATATATATATATATATATATATATATATATATATATATATATATATATATATATATATATATGCAACTTCTTGTAACTTGTGAAAAAGTTTATAATATTGGTGCCAAAATTATTCATCTTCCATTACATATTTTCGTCTAGTCTTAAATATTAGTTTGTTAACAGACGATAAGTTTGAGCACAAAATATTACAATGAACACTTTCACGAAAACAAACCAACATAAAGAAAGACGGAAAGGAGATCAGTTTAAGAGTTATGTGCACAAACCCCCTCTGTAAGCTGTAATGGTTAGAAAAGCCCGCATGTTAAAATAATTAGCAATTAACCCCCTATATTGCATTTTATTTAATTCACTAACTCCTAGTGAAAATAAATATGTTGACTAAAACGATGTGACTATACTACCCTTCAATTGATAACATAAAATTAGAATTAATATATAATAGAAATCAAATTGCAATTTTACTACACCCCTGAAACTTAAATTAGGGGACTGAATTGTAATTTTTTCAAACATAAAATCAAATTGGATTTAAATACAATTAATCCAAAATTTTGGATCAAGTTGCAATTTTTAAAAATTTCTTAAATAAAGAAAAAAAAACACATTTTTTATGGAAAAGGAAAAAGAAAAGAGAAGAGAGAAAATTGCGTCTTCCCCAAAATTCTTTTCCTCCATTGAAATTGCCACGACCACCGGCAAACTTCCACCGCCATCACCGGCAATCACCTCGTTAAACCGCTCCCTCCAAACAGAAAGAAAGAACATGTCTTCCCCAAAATTCTTTTTTCTCATTGAAATCACAACCACCACCAGACTCACAACACCACCTCCGGCAATCATGTCTTGAAGCCGCCGCCGCCGCCCATGCCCCTTTCTTCCACCACCAGCCTCCTCCGGTCTTCTCGTCCCCTCCACCGCTACTTCTCCTTGCCAGTTCTACCCAGCCTATTCTTCTTTTGCAAATTCTAGAATCTCAGCAAGCCTAGCAAAATTACTAAAACTCCAGCCAAAGCTCTAATCGTCACCACCGCCAAAGCCCTAATCGCCACTACTAGGCCAAAACGCAAGACTGGCGACGAAAATTCGCGACGAATTCTGTCTCGTAGCGACGTTTTATCACGGTTAGTGACGTTTTTATCACGGTTAGCGACGTTTTTATCACAGTTAGCGACGTTTTATTTTCTTGATCGTGATCAAGACACGCATGCAGTAAATACTCTTCCATGTTATCACGTACATCAACAGGTTCATTTAAAATTGCAACTTCGGGAATTTCTATATGATTAGTATTGTTCATTTCCTCGCCAATGTATTCTTCTTCGGACTCTCCATGCAGAGTCCATCGGCGTTGTCCATACAGTTTATCCCAACCCCTCCAAAGTAAATGTTTATGAACGAATTCACGATCCCCCCATTTACGACACTTACAATCTCTACATGGGCATCTTATTTTATTATCAACGTAACATTTAGCGAAGGCAAAATCCATAAATTCCACACAACCATTTTGATATACTTCTAACCGACGATCATCTAATAAAACCCAACTCCTATCTTTTGGCATGCTTTAATTAACAAGATTACTAGGGGTGAAAGTCGGATGGATCGGATCGGAATTAGCCTTTTCGGAAAATTTCCAAAAAATTTCGGAAGTACAAAACCAATTCCAATTCCAATTCCAAAATTTTCGGAATCTAAAAATTCATTCCAATTCCAAAAGGCCCGGAAATTTCGGAATTTCGGAAAAAAATCGGAAATCACATAAGCTTTAAAATTTCAAAACTTAGCCGAAATTTCTAAAATGTTCATAATTTTTCGAAAATAAGAGCATCCACGTCGATAAAAGTAAAACTAATAACTACTAAATTTCAGTTCAAAAAAATAAATAAAAATAAACACAGCATAATATCCAATAAAACTTCTAACAAAAATTCATTATGTCAAAATCCTAAAACAAAACTTATAGGTGTATTTTTCGGAAAATAAGGATTATATAATATATACTATTTATAGGTGTATTTTTCGGAAAAAAATCGGAATTTTTCGGAATTAATTTCGGAATTAAATCGGATCGGAAATCGGAAATTCCAAATTTATTTTATATAATTCCAATTCTAATCCAAAAAAATCGGAAAATTTCGGAAATTGGAATTTCGGAAGTCGGAATGAAAAAAGTTGTTCCAAAATCGGAACTTTTCAGATCGGAACCGGCGGAAATTGGAAACTCCGTTCCAACTTGCACCCCTAAAGATTACCTAGAAATTGGGAAGGGTCACAATTATTAAAATCACAATTATTTTCAAAGTTACATTCATAAACTAAAACTAAATTAAGGTGGTAGTCGCAACGGGAAAGCTTTCAATTTTCAATTGATATCAATTTTCAATTTTCAAAAATCCCCCCTCATTAGTAAGTAAATTTGACTCCGTAAGGGTGAACAAAGACAATACGTAGTCGAGGGATTGTTTTACTTACCCAAATATTATGATTTTTTTCATAATTTAGCTTTACCTTAGGGTGTGATTGTAATTTACCCTAATTTAAAGCAATTTTTCAATATTTTTCCGAAAAGGTTTTTTTATTTATTTATATATTTTATATTCATAATTAGGAGTGGAAATCGGACGGATCGTATAGGATTTGGGTGTTTCGGAAAATATCCGATTTTTTTCGGAAGTCCACAACGCCTTCCAATTCCGATTCCGATTTTTTCGGAATTCAAAAATTGATTCCGATTCCGATTTTTTTGGAATTTTCGGAAAATCGGAATTTTTCGGAAATTTTTACGAAATTTTCGGAATTTTTTCGGAATTTTCCCAAAAAAAAAAAACAAAGAAAAGAAAAAAAAAACAAAAAAAAAGGGAAAAATTGATCACCGACACAATAGCCAAATTGCAGAAAGAAACATCAAATAACCAAAACACACAATAGACTCACCAAAACACACAACAGACTCACAAACACATAATTCCGAGCAACATAAAACCCAAGAACAATTCGCATAATTCCGAGCAACAATAATTTCGAAGAATTCCGAGCAACACAGGCTCATCAATCAAATCAACATAAAACAAACAAACACATAATTCCGAGAAAAAACCCAAAAATAGTTCGCAATAATCAAACACATACAAAATTTTCAACATAAACAAACAAAGATTAAAAAAAAAGGAAAATTACCTTGAAAGGAGGGCAGACGGAGGAGGAATGGCGGCAGACGGTAACGGCTAGCGGGGGAGGGCTGTCGGCAACGGCAACGGCTGTCGGCGGACGGCTGTCGGCGACGGCAATGGCTGGCGACGGCAACGGATCGGCAGCGGAGATTGGGGGCGAATTAGGGGGCAGCAGGCGGCGGGATGACGGCGGCGGTATGACGGCGAACCGCAGGCAGCAGGCGGCGGGCGGCTGTCGGCGACGGCAACTTATCGGCAGCGGAGATTGGGGGCGAATTAGGGGCAGCAGGCGGCGGGCAGCGGACGGCGGGATGACGGCGTACCGCGGGCAGTGGGCGGCGGCGGCGGGCGGCAGGCGGCGGGCGGTGGTGGCAGATCGGAGGAAAGAGAGAGAGGGAGAAAGTTTGAGAGAGAGGGGAGGAAATAGATCGAATTAGAGTCTGGTTGAAATAATAAATCAACCTTTGCGACGTTTCCCGTTTTCGTCGCCACAAAATTTTTTTTACCCGAAGCCTAGCGACGAATCACAAAATTACGTCGCTAACATATTCGAAAAAAAAATTTCAAAACATTTCTTGCGACGCTTTTTTCAAATCCGTCACAACGAGATAAATTTTTTTTTTACTAAAACTGTAGCTACGTTTTACGTCCTTCCGTCGCCATATATAAATTAATAATAAATAATTGGGCACCCTAGCGACGTTTCCGAGAAAACGTCGCAAAGTATATTATTTTTTCTTTTTAAAAATAATAATTGCGACGTTTCCCAGTGTTACGTCGCGAGATTTGAAATATAAAATCACAAAATATGTAAATGTGCGACGAAAAATTATTTTCGTCGCCACAATAAGTATTTTGAAATTTTTGTTTTCGTATTTGCGATGTTTATACCTTTTTCTTCGCGAACTAGCGACGCTTACGCATAATCGTCGCTAGGGTTTTGAACTAAACCTGGATTTTCCACTTTAAGCGACGATTGAAGCTCTGAAACGTCGTAAACGGGTGACGAAAACATAATCGTCGCGAAGAAAAACGTCGCCAGTCTTGCATTTTGGCCTAGTGCACCATCGTCGGAGAAGACGATAAATAGCAGAAAAAACAATGGGGATGTTTGGATCCGGAGGCATCACATACCTTGTATAATGGTGGGTTACTATCAGGAGACGCCGCAGAAGACCCAACAAAATGCAAAAAATATTTTTTTTCGTGAATTTTTTTTCTTTGAAAAGCTCTGTTTTCGATGGGGGCATATATTTTCTTTGATTTTCACGGGTTGTTGATGGGTTTTGCAGAAGAATAATGAGCTTGAATCTTAGCTCCAAACCGAACCGAATTTTGTTGCAGAAAATGTTGGAGTGGAGGGGCAAAGTAGGGGCTGAGGATATGGAGGGAGGTGAGGCCGGAGAGATATGTTCAGTGTATTTTTGGAAAATTGCAAACTACTCTCTGACTTAAGGAAGAAGAAGGTTTTTTTTGAAATTTCAAGGGCCTGAACTGAAAAAAATGAAAATTTTATTTGGGGCTTATTTTTGAAATTTATAATGTAAAGGGTATTTGGGTCTTTTCACATCAAAAAATCGAACCCCAGTCGCATATTTGGCGAGTGTATCACACGACCAGCTCGTAGGGGCCTTAATGTCGTTAACTATGTAACACTGGGGGTATGTGCTAATTGTTTTAATACATGGGCTTTTTTAGCCATTAGACAATTACACAGGGTTGCCGGATGCTAAAATCTCATTAGTTTAAGGGTTAAATACAAAAACACCCATGTACTATGGACCCCATGTACTACACATAAATACAAAAACCTCCCTGATGTTATATTTTTTTTCAAAATATGACGAAAATACCCCCCGCTAAGCTATGAATATAAGGGTTGTTTGAGTCATTTTCACAATATTTTCTTAACATTTTCGGTAAATTTTAGTTGGGAAATTTTGATATTTTTATTTTTTTCTTCAAAACATTTAAGTACTTAGATTTTTTTTTTCTAAATAAAACGTTTTATTTTTGTCATTTTGAATTTCTTCATTTTTTTTCTAAATGTCTTCCGGTAGTTCAAATTCTTAACAATAATAGGTGTGTAAAGATGTTTGTAATCTTACGATGTTTGAACTACCGGAAGACATTTAAGAAAAAAAACATGAAGAAACTCAAAATAACAAAAATAAAAGATTTTATTTAGAAAATTAAAAAAATATAAGCAAGTAGATGTTTTGGAAAAAAGAATCAGCTAAATACCAAAAAACTTCCCACGTAAAATTAACTGAAAATGCTAAAATAGTGGAAAATAACTCAAAGTACGTGTGTATATATATATATATATATATATATATATATATATATATATATATATATATATATGCTTGAGTAGGGGTATTTTTGTCATAATTTGAAAAAAATGTAATGTGAGGAGGGGTTTTATATTTATGTGTAGTACATAGTGTATATGATACAAAGTTCAT
The DNA here is from genome assembly GCF_056151865.1 of Erythranthe guttata. Taxonomy (NCBI): domain Eukaryota; kingdom Viridiplantae; phylum Streptophyta; class Magnoliopsida; order Lamiales; family Phrymaceae; genus Erythranthe; species Erythranthe guttata. Next base: position 3,097,875 of record NC_142537.1, on the reverse strand, counting down.
AGTACAGTGTATTTTAGTATTTAACCCTTAGTTTAATGACAGAAATTAATAAGCAGGTAAAACAATGTTTTATAAGTTAACACATATCAGCAGAACTAATAAATCATCTGTTCATATATATATAAGTTGTGGGTAGAAAATATTAGTTCGTTAACAGAGAATAAGTTTGAGTACAAAATATTACAATGACAAAAAGGTTGGGTGGAGTTAATAAATATATATATGTGTAATATAGTTGTTCCAATTGAGTGTGGACTTGGGTTCCTCCTTACACGAGGGTGGACTCGCCCGTGGTTTCAAGTTACAATTCGTAACTTTCTTATCCTACTTGTTAAATTCATTTATCATTGTTCTTTGTTTTCTTCAATTAAAAATACTTGATTTTTTTTTCTTCTATAAAACTAAATTGTTAAAAATTATAGGGGCACAATACAAAGACAATAAATTATAAATACATATATAGTAGTAAAAAAAATTAAAATTCGAGGGGGGCCATGACCCCCTTGGCCCTACACTGGCTTCCCCATTGACGAGAAAAAACCAACAGAATGAAAGGCGGAAGGAGATTAGTTTAAGGACAAAGTAATTAATAAGTTAACAGATGCGACATGATATCAGCAGAACTAATAAATCATCTCTCCATATATACTTCTTAATCTATGAAGACTCACTAATTTTGTCTCCATTTCAATGCAATGCGAGTAGAGATATGTTTCCCTTCCTCGTATTCAGGCAAATCTGACAAACTTGTCGGATCCCATTCTCTTCGATTCCTGTCGTAAATCTCCAAGCTTACTTCCTCCAAATCCGGCAGCCACAGCTGTCTTAATTCATCTTGGTTTCCACCTTCTCTCTGCATTAGATTCTTCAACACCGACTCGGCGTCCGTGTAGCTGACATTGCCGATCTTTCTTGGACGACAAATGGAAAACAACCCATTCGAAACAGGTAAAAAGTAAGATAAATCACCTTGCAATTTCAACTCTTCCACCACAACTGCAGCTTTATTTTCATCTTTAATATCTTGTACCAGATCATGGTTTTCTTTAAATATGTCCTCAGCATTAATGTAATGCTGGCTAATACCGAGAGAAATTTCAGATCGGCTTAACGACTCGAGCAGTTTACGTAGCTTGAGTAACCACAAAGAAGGATCATCCCTAAAGAGAAAACGTAAAGTTGAACTCCACTCTCTGGAAGTCGTTGAAAACGAGATGGACGGGATATCAAATCCGTGATATACAAAAGAGTCTATGTTTGGTGCATCAATAAATAGCTGGGATTCTTCTATGGATTCTTCGAGTCCATCACAATAAAAAATATCCAAGTTTGTTAGACTTGGGAATCGACACGAAGAACACGACGAAATTAGAACCTCCCTCAGAGATAAACTACTGAGATTACAAAACTCCGCACCTTTTTGAAACAAAATAATACCCCGAGTAATACGGATGGTTTCAAGAGATGGCGGATAGATTTCTATGCTACATTCTTCGTCGTGACAAGAAGATGAAAAAGTAAAGTGCTTGAGATGACGAAGATTATTTGCCTTGATGTTTATTAACCTCTTGCATGATTTGAGAATCATAGTTTCAATCAAAGGGCAGCTTGAGATTATCTTCTGAAAAATCCGGTCCTCAATGTGGACCTTTTCGAGATGAAGTTTTTTCAGATGGTTAGAGAGAATATTCCTTTCAATAGTGGTTCGGTCGAACATGAATCCTTCAACATGCAAATCTTCGAGAAATTCTGCCTCAAAGACTACAGAGGGCAGTTTAACACGTCTCCGTCTCCGACGACTGTCTTTCGAATAAATAGAAAGACGAAACTCCTTCACACCCATGTTTGTTAGTGCTCGGATCCACTTTTCAAGAAACCAAACGGATTTAAGTTCTGAATGCGAATAGTATAGAGACATAGAAAGTTGAAATTTCTCTAAGCAAATCTTTTGATCAGAGTATCGCTGTAAAGTCTTGTCAACGGTGGATAGAAATTCGTGTTTGAAGTTTGTGTCTGACAAATCAAGATTGGGACGAGTACACCAGATGTCACGCCATGATTTGGACAAGACAGATGTTCGAACAGCATCTTCTTGGGAGAGGAGAGAAAGTATTCTCTGCAAAATGTCGTTTGACAACTCGGATATTCTGTCCATGGATTCCCTGTTTGCTTTTTTCTGTAAAACCAAATTTTTATGTAGTAAATAAATAATGGTTGCAGATTTTTAGATTTGCAATAAGCTTCTATTTATTAAATTCCTTGAGTGTGTCTGGCCGGTTCTAATTTGATTAGGAGTAATTAATTTCTATTACTTACAACTCTACAAAAGGTAGAATTCAATGATTTATCCTTCGGCCGACATTATTTCCTTGTTTTAAGATTCTTATAGAACCCACTTTGTATTTACAAGCTAATTATGGGAAAAATTACAATTTATCCCTCAAATTTGAACTGGTTTCATATTTAATCCTACATGTTTATAAAAAACACATCTGGTCTCTCATGTTTCAAAAATTCAACACTTTTAGTCATTTTTATCAATTTTATGTTAGTACTAACGGAATCAAGCATATACCATCACCGCCTTAACTGACGGACTAATGGTAGATTGATGGAAATAACAAAAAATATTAGATTATTGAAAGTTGAGGGGTGAATGTGTCTTTTGTGAATACAATGGACCAAATGTGAAATTGATGCAAATTTGAAGGGTGAAAACTATAATTTTCCCCTATTGTTTACCCTTATGAAATAAAACAAGGGTAAGTAGCACTAAACCCCCCTATGGTTACAAGCTTTTGCAAATGACTCCCATGTTCTTGTAATATCAGCACATTACCCCATTGTAATTTATGGGGTAGCTTCCGTTAGTTTTTCCATCAAATTTCACCGCGCGTGCCAAATTTCAAGGGTGTCATCCACTAAAATTGAAGCAAAATGAAAGCACAAGGTGTCATCTGCAAAATAATTACTTTGATTTTTGACGCTGTCGGTTAAGTTTAACAGCAAAACTAACGGAAGCTACCCCATCAACCACTAAGGGGTTATGTGCTGATATTAATAGCATAAGTGGGTCATATACAAAAGCTTGTAGCTACGAGGGGTTAAGTGTTGTTTATCCTTAAATTTAACTTTTCTAAAGTTATTGAAATCTAATGCTTTCTAATGTCTTCCATTTCACCAAACTGAGTTATTCCGGCTTCTGGACTCGAGAGTAGGAAACGGGGCGACAATCACGAACACGGCCAAACAGCTTATTCAGAATGGTGCTAAAAAAAAACCTTTCGATTTAATACCACATCCGTGCGAACTCACAATTAGAGTGGATTAATATTCTTGTAAATTTTGTACATAAATTATGGCAATGAAACTTACTGCAAACAATCTTGATACAACTTCTTTACACCCATTTGTAACTTCTGATAAAGTTTATGCCCGGTGCCAATATGATCTAGTCTTATTAGATCTCGTTTGATTGTCAATATAAGATTAGCCAATTAAAAACTAGAGCTAAATGCAAAAAACTCCCAATGTAATCTCAAATGGCCGAAAAAACCCTCGTATTAATTTTTTTAGCAAGAACCCCTTATACTATCTTCTATAAATCACACTGCCCCTTATTTCATTTTTTGTTATTGACTTAAATGAAATGACAAAATTGCCCTTAGTAAAAAAATGAAAAAAAATAAAATACCCAACCCACAAATAAAAAATTGAAAACAAAATATCAAGAGAAAAAGGGCAAATTCCACTTTCTTCTTGTACTTGGTTTGGTATCACTTTACTGACATCTACTTTCGATTGCATCGATTTGTCCCCTGTAGTTGAAAATTTGTCTCAATGTTGCCCTCGTCATTAGTTTTCAGACCTGACTTAACACCGTTTAGTTTAAGGTCTTAAAATTACAAAAATGCCACCCCTCCTAATTTACATATTTAAAAAAAAAAAAGAAAAAAAAAATTCAAGACATGGGAAAGAATCACTTGGCGGCTGAGCCACCAAAAACTCAATTTTTTCTTTTTTTTTTTTTTTTTTTTTTTTTTTTTTTTTTTTTGTCTTTTGGTTTTGTTTTTCTTATAATTATTTAAATTGGTAAGGGTGTGTGGCGTTATTGTAATTTTCATACAACGGTGTTAATGCCAAATATCTGAAAACTAACTAGGTGTGTACATGGGTCGGTACGACTTAGTTTTTCCAATAAATGAAACTCGTACCGATAATATCGGTTTTTCATATTTTAAAAATCGAATATGTCGGTTTTTTTCGGTTCGGTATTAATCGGTTTTTCGGTTTTCGGTTAATGGTTTCAGTATCAATTCAGTTTATTTTCGATTTTGATTTCGTCTATTTGTTCGAATCGATTTGGCATAAAACCGATATATTTGGACTTTCATTATATATATTTGAGAAAATTAATAAATAATAACCGATAAACTAACTAATAAAAAACACGTCATGATCCATAATTAATTAATAGAAAAACATGTCACATGGAGGCGCTTGAAAGATAGAGGCACACTATGGTAAGTATTTATACTATATATCAAAAAACATCATTTTGTGTAAATCGGTTCGGTTCGGGAAATTGGTTCGGTAATTTATTTTTATTCTCCATACACAAACCGATATTTTCGTTTTTTCAAATTTTTTTTTACCGTATATGCGGTCGGGACGGTACATATTGGCTCGGTTTTTTCGGTTTTCGGTTTCTTTATTTTTTTTCTCACCCCTAAAACTAACGGCGAATGTCACATTAAGATAAATTTTCAAGTGCAGGGGGTAAAATTGATGCAATCGTGAGTAGAAGCGAGTAAAGTAATACCGAAGCGAAAGTTAAGGGAAAGTGGAATTTGCCCAAAGAAAAAAAATACAAAAGAGAGAATATAATACTGGTGAGTACAGTTGCTCTTCCTCGTCAAACCACCCCACCCAAACCCAAACCCAAACCCAAACCCAAACCTAAACCCAGACAACTGGTTTGTATAAAAACATCATGAGCTATCATCTGCCAGCAAATGAAAACATCCGCGGCGGTGGATCTTGACGTCGTGAGGGAGGTACGGTGGTTATGGCGGCGGCCGTGATGGAGGTGGTTATGGAGTTGACCTCACTCATATACGAATCAATGTTCACAGAATTCAAAATTCCGGTTTAGATCTATTTCGTGCTGATGGCTTCCAAACGATGCTGTTTTGGAGTTCGGGTTCTGGTCGGAGGTGAGCCCGACGATGCCGTTTCGGGAATAGAAATCGAGATTGATGTTTGCTGATGAGGAAGACGCCGTAGATGGTGTGAAGCTGGTTGTAGTGACGTTTTTTTTATTTTATTTTGGAGGGATGGTTTTTTGAAAACGTGTAAGTGTAAAATTGGAAAACTTCGTTTTGGGGCGTATAGAATTTCGAGTGTGAATCTGTATATTTTGAAATTTATAACTTAAATGGGCATTTTGGTTTTTTTGGGTAAAACATACACTCCGAGTCGCACAATCCGCGTGTGGAGCACACAATAAGCTGTTAGGGGCCTTGTTGCATTTGACTAATTTTTATGGGGGTTAATGCTAATTTTTTTAACACAGGTGTTTTTTCGGCAATTCAAAATTACACAGGGGTGGTTTTTGCAAAAAATACCTTAAAAAATAAATAATCTAATATACCTAAATTGTATTATTGTACCTAGAAGGCAAGATAACCCTTGATAACATAATATTTTTAGGTCGACCCGATAAGTTATTGGGAAAACCAAACATCAAACAGTCCAACCAATTAGTTAATATAATGGCTAATCTCTCCAACCAAATGAGGCCTTAGATTGTTCAGAGACGATAAGTTTGAGTACGAAAAATCACAATAAAGTGATGAACTCTTGTAGAAAAAACTATGTTCTATAAATTAATAGATATGATTCAAGAACTATCAGCAGACTAATAAATCATTTATCCATATATATTTCTTAATCTACGAAGTTTAGGAGGACTAAAAAGACTCACAAATTTTGTCTCCATTTCAATGAAAAGCGAGTAGAAATACGTTTCCCTTCCTCGTAGTCCGGCAAATCTGACAAACTTGTCGGATCCCATTCATATCGGTTATTGTCGTAAATCTCCAAGTTTACTTCCTCCAAATCCGGCAGCCACAGCTGTCTTAATTCATCTTGGTTTCCACCTTCTCCCTGCATTAGATTCTTCAACGCAGACTCGGAGTTTGTGTAGTTGACATCACCGATGGTTCTTGGACGACAAATGGAAAACAACCCATTCGACAGAGCCGAAAAGTAAGATAAATTACCTAGTAATATCAACTTGTCCACCATAACTGCAGCTTTATTTTCATCTTTAATATATTGTACCAGATCGTGGTTATCTTGAAATATGTCCTCAGCATTAACGCGGTACGGGCTAATACGGAGAGAAATTTCGGATCGGCTTAACGACTCGAGCAGTGTACTTAGCTTGAGTAACCACAAAGAAGGATCATCGCTAAAAACTAAATATAAAGTTGAACTCCACTCTCTAGAAGTCGTTGAAAACGAGATGGACGGGATAAGAGATCCGTAGTAAACAAAAGAGTCTATGTTTGGTGCATCGATAAATAGATTGGATTCTTCCATGGGTTCTTCGAGTACATCACAATAAAGAATATCCAACTCTGTTAGACTTGGGAATCGACACGAAGAACACAACGAAAATTGGACCTCACTCAGAAATATTGTTTTGAGATTACGAAATTCCGCACCTTTTTGAAACGAAATAATACCCCGAGTGATATGGATGGTTTCAAGAGATGGCGGATAGATTTCTATGCTACATTCTGTTTCGTCAAAAGAAGCTGAAAAGGAAAATTCCCTGAGATGGCGAAGATTATACGCCTTGATGTTTCTTAACTTATTGCATGAATCGAGAGACATAGTTTCGATCAAAGGGCAGCTTGTAATTATCTTCTCAAAAATCTTGTCCTCGATGTTGACCTTTTCGAGATGAAGTTTTTTCAGATGCTTAGAGAGAATATTCCTTCCGATAGACGTTTGGTCCAACGTGAATCCTTCCGCATGCAAATCTTGGAGTGATTCCGCCTCGAAGACTACAGCCGGCACTTTAATACTTCTCCTTCTTCGTCTCTGAATACGTTTCGAATAAATAGAAAGACGAAACTCCTTCACACCCATGTTTGTTAGTGCTCGGATCCACTTTTCAAGAAACCAAACGGGTTTAAGTTCCGAATGCGAATAGTATAGAGACATAGAAAGTTGAAATTTCTCTAAGCAAATCCTTTGATCACAGTATCGCTGTAAAGTCTTGTCAACGGTGGATATAAATTCTTGTTTGAAGTTTGTGTCTGACAAATCAAGATTGGGTCGAGTGCACCAAATTTCACGCCATGATTTGGACAAGACAGAGGTTCGAACAGCATCTTCTTGGGAGAGGAGAGAAAGTATTCTCTGCAAGATGTCCTCTGACAACTCGGATATTCTGTCCATGGATTCCCTGTTTGCTTTTTTCTATAAAACCAAATTTTTATGTAGTAAATAAATAATTGTTGCATATTTTTAGATTTGCAATAAGCTTCTATTTATTAAATTCCTTGAATGTGTCGGCCGGTTCTAATTTGATTAGGAGTAATTAATTTCTATTGCTTACAACTCTACAAAAGGTAGAATTCTATGATTTATATCTTTTGGGGGAAAATTACAGTTTATGTCCCTAAACTTTACCACTAAAACGATTTATGTCCTCAAACATTTCAATCCACGAAATATGTCCTCAAACTTGCCACTTTTGACCGCTTTATGTTTTGCCGTTAACGTCGGCAACTAACTTCGACGGAAATAGCACACGTGGCTCACGTGACGTCTATGTGCCCGTTAAATGTGACGTGGAATAATATATTGAATATTAAATATTGACGTGGCACAAGAATATACAAATTTCCTCCAACTCACTCTCCCAAATCCCAAATCCCAAATCACGTTTCACTCTAATTCCCAAATTTTCAATTCAATCTCCATTCTTGCTCGAACCCATACTAAAATCGAATTCATAAACCCATAAAAAATCAAAACATTCTCACATTTAAAGAGTTTTTCCCTTCTCAAAGAACAGCATATTCACGTGCAAAAAAATTTAGAGGAAGCTTTAATTCTTCTCCCAACTCCGTCTCTAGAACGTTGGAGTCTTGTGATTTTTCACCTGCTGATGCTTGTGCTCCTTGTGGTCTCGAAGAAGCGAGCACAAGGATGGTGAAGATGGCACAAATTCTACCCCATTCAGCAGTTTCAAAACCTGCCCAGAAGGTGTTCGACAAAATGTCTGAACCAATTCCGGAAAAAAAAAAACATGCAGCACTTGTCAAAGCTGCATATAATTCTTTTTTTGCCAAGAATAGAGTGCCCAAGAACGGATTCCAGCTCCCCACTTCCCCAACGAAGTGGAAGAATACATGATTTTTCAGCTCGAAGATGAAATTAAAATCGATGAAACATTCGACATTTGTTTATTGGGCTATTTTGCTGGTAAAACACCACGAAAAATGGCCATGGATTCACAGACGATTCTGCTATTTCGAATTTCACCTCAATTGAAGGTTTCGAAATGGGGTTTTAGGGATTGGATTTACGGGTTCATTGGGGATATGGAGAATTAGGGATTTTAGAATAGAAATAGGGGAGGAGAATGACGTGTCGCTCCACATCACGTTTCGTCGACCAAGTAGGCACTGGGTGTTGTACAGCTCGACATTTAACGGCCACATAGACGTCACGTGAGCCACGTGTGCTTTTCCGTCGAAGTTAGCTGTCGACGTTAACGGCAGAACATAAAGTGATCAAAAGTGGCAAGTTTGAGGACATATTTCGTGGATTGAAATGTTTGAGGACATAAATCGTTTTAGTGGTAAAGTTTAGGGACATCAACTGTAATTTTCCCTATCTTTTGGCCCAAGTAATTTCCTTCTTTTAAGATTTTTACAGAACCCACGTTGTATGTACACGCTAATTATGGGGAAAATTACAATTTATCCCCCAAATTTGAGCTGTATTCATATTTAGCCCCATATGTTCATAAAAAACACATCTGGTCACTCATATTTCAAAAATTCAACACTTTTAGTCAATTTAATCAATTTTTGGAAGAATTACACTTTGTGTCCCTTATGTTTGTCCCGATTCCACTTTTGGTCCCCGTTGTTCCAAAGTAAACAAAGATCACCTCCAAGGTTCAATTTTAAACCCTTTCGGTCCCCTACGTCACATGCTCGTTAGCAAGTAACGAAAAATACTATTTTGGGTCCAAAATTGACATTTGATTGTTTTTGAGATTGAAAAATAATTAGAAATTTAAAATATACTCATTATAATTAAATGTTTAATAATAAAAAAAGAAATAACAAAAAAATATTTTTAATAATTAGAAACTCTCTTACACCGTAAAAACAAATCACCAACTTTAAAACTCCTAAAAAACGAAACCACCAAAAACAAAAAAAATCCCAAATCGAAAAAAAATTAATTAAAATATTTTTGGGGTTGGAAAATAATTAGAAATTTCAGATAAACTACTTATAATTAAAAGTTTTGTAATATTAAGTATAAATGAGTCATTTTCCACCCCAAAAAATATTTTCATTAAATTTCTTTTTTTTTTTCGGTTTGTGATTTTTTTTTTTCTCCCTTTTTGTGGTTAGCTTTTAGAGGAGTTTTAAGGTTAGGGATTTGTTTTTATGGTGTTAGAAAGTTTTTAATTGTTAAAAATAATTTGTTTAGTTAATTTCTTTTTTTTTTTTATAAATGAAATTTCTAATTATTTTCTAGCCTCAAAAATATTTTAATTAATATATTTTGGGTTTGGGATTCCTCTGTTTTTTTTGTTTTTTTTTTTGTTTTTTTTTTGTTTTTGTGGTTTGGCTTTTGAGGAGTTTTAAGACTGGGGATTTGTTTTTATGGTGTTAGAAAGTTTTTAATTGTTAAAAATAATTTGTTTAGTTAATTTTTTTTTTTTTTATAAATGAAATTTCTAATTATTTTCTAGCCTCAAAAATATTTTAATTAATATTTTTTGGGTTTGGGATTCCTCTGTTTTTTTTTTTTTTTTTTTGTTTTTTTTTGTTTTTTTTTGTTTTTTTTTGTTTTTGTGGTTTGGCTTTTGAGGAGTTTTAAGACTGGGGATTTGTTTTTTTGGTGTCAGAGAGTTTCTAATTATTAAAAATAATGACAAATTATGCAAAGCCCTGATTTAAGGTCAAATTACGAAAACCTCTCTCATGTTTGGGTAATTACAACCACCCCTCAATTATGGATTATCTTACTAAAACACCCCTACAAAGGTAAATTTAGGGGGTATTTGCACTCGGCTCCCCTGTGAAATGTCTAATTGGCAAAAAAACCCCTCGGATAAAAAAATTAGCAAATACCCCCCTATGAAAGGAAGTCAATGACAATAAGGACCCTACGAGCGAATCGTGGGATACACTCGCGGTTCATGCAACTGGGCGTGCGTTTTAGGACAGGAAAAGACATAAAAACCCTTTGGTAGAGGAAAAAAACCCAGATTGATTCAATTATAAATAGGGCAAATTACCAAAACCCCCCTGAGGTAAGCCTAAATAACGAAAATCCCCCCATGTTCTCGTAATTACGAAAACCCCCCTTGACTAACGGTTGACCGAATTTTTTTAACCGAAAACGTGAAATGTCTTTTATATCCTTCTGTTAAATATGTAAAAAATAAAGGGCAAATTACCAAAACCCCCCTGAGGTAAGCCTAAATAACGAAAATCACCCCCGACATCCCTTTCAGTTGATGATTTATTGCTTTTATAAATTTATTTATTACTTTGTAATTTGTATTGATAATTTGATATTATAATTTTTTATTTTTTATTTATATATTTTAATTGATTTTATTTATCCAGAGGAGTATTCATACGGATTTATGCTTTTAGCTTGAATGATGCATGGTTGTATTTCTCGAATTGTAAAATATTTAATTTTATATATAAAAAATAATTAAATTTTGAAATCTCATTCATTGATTTTTTTTAATCCAATAAAAATACATTGTACATTCATAATGATTGATTATATTTGGGTTTAATTTAAGAAAAATAAGTATTTTGCAGAAACTTATATATTTTTTTATTTATATATTTTAATTGATTTTATTTATCCAGAGGAGTATTCATACGGATTTATGCTTTTAGCTTGAATGATGCATGGTTGTATTTCTCAAATTGTAAAATATTTAATTTTATATATAAAAAATAATTACATTTTGAAATTTCATTCATTGATTTTTTTTAATCCAATAAAAATACATTGTACATTCATAATGATTGATTATATTTGGGTTTAATTTAAGAAAAATAAGTATTTTGTACATTCATAATGACCCCTCATTAAATAAAATGCTTACAATTACCCCCCTAAGAGTAATTTCGTGTACAAGGGCAAAATTGGTATTATCGGAGGAATATTCGGGAGAATAAAAAAGATTCTATCGAGTCTAACACCGTTAGAGCGATTTGTAAGGCGTCTGCATACCTCAGGGGGGTTTTCGTAATTACGAGAACATGGGGGGGATTTTCGTTATTTAGGCTTACCTCAGGGGGGTTTTGGTAATTTGCCCTTATAAATAATCTAAAGTTATAGGACTAAATTGTAATTATCAAATTGTGGGCTGAAATCGTCTTCCCCAAAATCCAAATTTCTTCTCCGCCATTGAAATCACCACCACCAAATTCCTCACATTTCAAATCTTTTTCACATCTCCTGATTATTATTAACGAGTAGAAAAAAAAAAGAAAAAAAAAATTATCCAGCAACAAAACAATATGAGAGAAACAGAAGCACATCAAGATGAAGAAATGGAAAAGCTGAGATCGAAAGCCACAGAACTTCTCAATCCAAACCTACTCCCAAATCATCTCCCTCTGCCAAACTCGCATCGCCGCCAAAAACCCAGATGGGCCCCACCTCAAGAAGCTCCTCTGCCTTTCCTTCTCCAACCGGGCCGAAGCCCGGGCCCGCCTGTCGGACCACACCTTAGCACTGACAGACTGCGAGGAGGCCCTCTGAATCGACGATTCCCATTTCAAAACCCTCGTTTGCAAGGGTAAGATTTTGTTGAGTCTGAACAGGTACAGCGCCGCCCTGTGCTGCTTCAACGCCGCCAATCTCGGCCCCCAGGCGACCGAGAATTCCGATCTGGTAAATGGGTTCTTGGAAAAATGCAAGAGGCTCGAGTTTCTGTCGAGAACCGGCGCATTCGATATTTCTGAGTGGGTGTTGAGTGGGTTTCGTGGGAAATCGCCCCAATTAGCAGAGTACATCGGCGCATTGGATATCAAGAAATCAGAAATCAGTGGTCGCGGACTGTTTGCCACGAAAAATGTTGAAAGCGGGACCGTGCTTTTCGTCACTAAAGCCGTCGCTGTTGATCGGGCTAGGTGCTCGACGGTCCAGAAGGCGGCGGTGGTGCTAGACGGGCGAGAAGGCGGCGATGATGCCGAAGTTTTTCCGGGCTGGGAGGTGGGCGGCGGAGTGAAACGAAGAAGAAGATCTGAAAAAATCTTCAATTTTTGTCCCTTATTGCAATTTTGGAAATTTTAAAATTTACAATTTGGTCCTATAAATTATAGTTATTTATAATTTGACCACTCATCAAAGAAATAATTTTTGCTTTATTTTTTATTAAGGACAATTCTGTCATTTCACGTAAGTCAACGAGCCAGTGCACACAAAGGGGTGGTGGGCTGACTAAAACACAACATAGGGGGTTATATGCTAATTTTTTTTTCCGGGGGGGTTTTTGCTTCCGAGAAATAACACAGGGGGTCTATGCAATTGACTCGTAAATTTAGGGATGTTAATTTGGTAAAAAAACCCGAACCGAAATTTAGGTACGCCAACATTTCATACCGTTTACCGAACAAAATATACGATTTGGTTCGGTAAATAACCGAATTACGTAAATTTTATTGAAAATATTTAAAATGAGCGGGGTAGCTGTAATTACCCACACAAGAGGGTTTTTTCGTAATTTGACCTTACCTAGGGGGTTGGCCGTAATTTTCCCTAAAAATAATTCGTATAGTTAATTTTTTAATTATTAAAAATTATGGGCAAATTACAACCACCCCCTGAGGTATGGTCAAATTACAAAGAATCCCCTCTTGTTTGGGTAATTACAAGCACCCCTCAACTATAATCTTCTTACACGTCTACCGTTGCGGTGTCAAATTTAGTGGAATCTTCTAGATTATATGAAATATTCTCAATTTTGCACCATTATCATAAGATGTGTTTTTTTTTGTTTATATATATTAGACTGCAGAAACTACATTTTGGCACAAAACGAGTACAAACTAGAGAACATTCCGCGAAATCTAGAAGATTATATTGAATTTGACAACATAAGAGTGGACGTGCAAAAAGATTCATAGTTGAAGGGTAGTTGTAATTATCTAAATGTGAGGGGATTTTTCGTAATTTGACCATAGATCAGGGTGGTGGTTGTAATTTACCCAAAATTTAATTATAAGTAGTATATTATAAATTTCTAATTATTATTCAGCCCCAAAAAAATTAAAATTTCAATTTTGGCCACAAAATAGTATCTTCCGTCACTTGCTACCGGACATGTGAAGGCAGGGACCGGAAGTGTTTAAAATTGAACCTTGGAGGTCAACTTTGTTGACTTTGAAATCACAGGGACCAAGAATGGAATCGTGCCAAACATGATGGACCAAAACTGTAATTCTCCCTCAATTTTCCGTTTGTACTAACGGAATCAAGCATGTAACCATCACTACCTTAAATGATGAACTAATGGTAGATTGATAGAAATGACAAAAAAATGTTAGATTATTGAAACTTGAGGGACTAAATGTGTCTTTTGTGAATATGGGGGACCAAATGTAAAATTGGGGCAAATTTGAGGGATGAAAACTGTAATGTTTCCCTAATTATGTTATTGTTTACCCATATGAAATAAAACAATAAATTGAACTTTCCTAAAGTTATTGAAATCTAATGCCTTATATTTATGGGCGAATGGCAAAAAGGCCCATCACATGGGACTTAAATGCATTTTGGTCCACAAAAAAAAAACAGTTTCTCAATTAAACCCATCCCCATGTCTTTAGTCTCAAATACCTTCAATAATATAATTCTTATCAATTCCACCCATTATGCTCTAACTTCCTTAATATTACACATTGACCCCAGATTTAAACAAATATATCACATTAACCCCCAAAGCTTTTTTTTTCAGAAAATAATTTTTTTTCTGAAATATTTTTTTTCCGGCCAGATTCCGGCGTTGACTTTTATAAAAAAAAAAATAAGTCAACGCCGGAGACCCTGCGGTCAACGGCAGTTGATCAGTCGGAAAAAAAATTCAGGAAAAAAAAAAACAAAAAGTCAACGCCGGAGACCGGCGGTCTCCGGTGATGGCGGGTCAAAATTGAAATTATGGTTAAAATTGGTTAATTGATGAAATTGGGCTAAATTGGCGTGTAAATCATGAAATTGGAGTTGAATTGGGTTTCAATGAATTGGGGGTAATTTTGGTATATATATAAGGATTTTCCTTATTTGCAACTAAGTTTGAATGGGCTGGATTTATTTGAAAGACAAAAAAGTTGGATGTCCCTCTTTTAATTAAGTGCCCTTGACATGGGGCCTATTTGCCATTACCCCTAATTTGTTGCATGAACATTAAAAAAAAACCAGAGAGCTTGCAGCATTTATCCCAGCCGACCATCGGTCATTGCCGTCGAAATCTGCAAAGGGGTAGCTGGATTCTTCAAACCTTCAAAGACAATCTTAATTTTTCAAAATTAACCTTATAATTAAGGGGGCATTGTTAGATGGAAAACAACCTTATGGGTTTTTTTAAGTAATTGTAGATACGTGAGGATATTTTGGTAATTTGACCATACTTTCAAGGGGTTTTTGGTAAAAAATAAATTACTTTAATTTAACTTAAGCAGGGCATTATGAACTGTACACATTATTATGTCAACAACTCTAGTCCAACGTTAGTCGGGGAACCAAAATTTTCGAATTTTGTTGATTCCAATCCAAAAACTTTCATTTTCGGAACAATTTTTTTTGTTTCTAATTTATGAAATTACAATTTCCGATTTGCTGCTACGAATCTCATCCAATGATTTTTCAATTAATTTGTTCACAACCGATAAGTTCGAGTACCAAATATCACAATGAGGGACCAAAAGTGTAATTATCCCAAAAACAAGGTAACAGAAAGAAAGACTAGAGGATAATAAGCAGATAAAAACTATGTGTGTATTGTAGGTTTTAACGGTATAACCGAGAACTATCAGCAGAATATATAAACGATTTCTCCGTAAATACTTCTTAACTTACGAAGCTTATAAGAAAGAATCAAAAAGACTCACAAACTTTGTCTCCATTTCAATGCAAAGTGAGTACGATAATGTTCCCTTGGTCGATAGTTCGGCAAATCCGACAGAGTTATCGAGCGCCATTCTTCTCGACCGATCTCCTTAATTTCCAAACTGGCTCGCTCCAAATCCCGCAACCACAACTCATGTCTGAACTGATGTCGGTCTCGACTCTCTCTCCGCATTAGACTATTCCACGCAAACTCGGCAACTTTCATCTCCCAGCTCTTGAAGACAATGTCGCCGATGCTAGCCGGGCGACAAATTCGAAACAACCCGTTTAAGAGCGTCGAGAAGCAAGACAGGCCGGCATTCAGTTGCAAGCACTCCACCGCGATAGGTTCGCCGCAACCGTCATCGTCGAGTATTTCGTGAATTATGTGTTCTTCATCGAAAGGCGTGGGGTTGTTGTCGTCAATTGCCAGACAAATATTCGAGTGGCTTAACGACTCGAGCAGTGCTTTCAGCTTGACGAACCAATTAGAAGAAGCATCGTTCGAATCCAAGCATATATACGTGTTCCACTCGTTGGAAGTTGTTGTAAACGAGATGGACGGGATAAAGCATCCCGCGTATCCAAAACACACCATATTCGGCGCGTCGATAGATATATGCGATTCTTTGAGTCCGTCGCAATACCGCAGGTTCAAGCGTTTGAGGCTCGGGAATTCACACGTCGACAAGTTGTCCAGCGAGGATTCGACGAGGCACAGACTTAAGTCCTTGAGATTACGAAAATCCGCGCCTTTCTGAAAAGGAATATTACTGCGGCTAATTTCGAGGGTTTCGAGAGATGTGGGGTATATTATTATTATCGTCTGAAGAGTGTCGTCCTTAACGTAGACTTCCTCGAGACGAAGTTTTTTCAGATGCTTAGAGAGTGCTATTCTTTCGATCGCCTCTTGCTCCAAAACGAATCGTTCCGCGTGCAAATCTTGGAGCGATTCTTCTCCAAACACTACGCGCGGCAGTTCAACACGTACGGCGGACTTATAGTACTCGTATTGAATCGAAAGACGGAACTTCTTCACCCCCATAGCTGTGAGTAACGGGATCCATTTCTCGAGAAACGGAACAGATTTACGATCCGAATAGGTAACTGATATAGAAAGGTGAAATTCCTCCAGGCACAGGTTTTGATCTCGGTACAGCTGTAAATTCTTGTCGACAACGGATAGAAATTCTTTTTTGTTGTTACCTTTGAAGCTGTTGTCTGAAAAATCGAGATTGGGGCGAGTACGCCAAACGTAACGCCATGATTTCGACAAGACAGATGTTCGAACAGCATATTCTTGGGAGAGGAAATAAAGAATTCTCTGCAAGATGTCTTTTGGCAACTCGGATATTCTGTCCACTGAGTTGGAATCGTTTTCTCCTTTTGCTCTTTTCATGAGATTTTTCTCCGTAGCCTTCTCTATTAGGGTTTGCAAATAGCTAGAGGCGTCCAATTACAAACCTATGGAATTCTCTTCATATGGAATATAAAGATTACATTACAGAACTTACGCGCAGCCCACTTCTATGTATATAATTATAGGGCAAATTACTAGAAATCCCTGAGGTAAGGTCTAATTATGAAAATTCCCCTCGTGTTTGAGTAATTACGAAAATCTCTCATTATTACTTTTAACATAACATTTTTTATTATATGAAATATTTCTCTGAAAATGTCATTTTTGTCCTTCACTGGTGACACGTTTAAGCATATTAATTACTTAGAGGTAAATTGTAATATATTTACAAAATATATACTTATTTTAATTTTAAAACTAAATATATATAAATTAATAAAATATATCTTCTAACGGGAAAATTACATTTTTCGTCCTCATACTTTACTCACTTTTCCAAAACTGTCCCTAAACATTTTGGAGTTACAATAGTAGTCCTTAATCATGCCATTTTTTGACAGAATTGGTCCGCCGTTAGTTTTTGCCGTTAAGTTGGATGGAAAATGGCATGTGCCTCTCACATGCCTTCAATTTACAACACTACATGAAAATGGACTTTCAACAACACGCATTGCATCTTGTTAAAACATATTTTTTTTAATTATTATTTTTAATTAATTAATATAAAAATGAAATCACGTAAATTCCAAAAAAATCAACTCATTCCGGAAATACTGTTTAAAAAATCAAAATATAGTTTAAAATTTTAAAATATTGTTCCAAAATCGGCATTTTGGGAATTCAATTAAAATATATCGTTCCTAACCAAAATAAAAAAAAACCCGATAGGAATTGGGGAATTAGAAATCTCCATTCCAATTTTCACCTCCAGTCAATTCCAAAAATCCCAATTGTGAGACAATATGTCGAGTTTTAAATCATTCAATATGAGTGAAAATTGGAAATGAGTTTTCTTATGCCGCCTAGTTTGATCGAATTTTTATTTTATTTTAAACTAATATTTTCATTCAATTTCCAAAATTCCGATTTTAACTTATTTCTTTAGACAATATTATGATTTTTTAAATAATATTTTTGAATTTATTTTGAAAAAAAATATCGAGTTTTAGATTATTACATAAGGGTGAAATTTGGAACGGAGTTTTCTTACTCCGCCTATTACGATCAGATTTTTATTTAACAATAATTTTCATTTGGATTCAAGAAATTCCGGTTTTAAAACATTATATTATTATTTTATACAATACTTCTAAAAATATTTGGAAATAATATATCGAGTTTTACATTATTAAATTAGGGTGAAGATTGAAATGGAGGTTTCTTATCTCACCTATTCGGATCGAATTTTTATTTTATTTTGAAACAATGTTTTCATTTGAATTCCGAAAATCTTGATTTTAAAAGCAATATTTCATTTTTTTAAACAATGTTTCAATTGTTTAAATATTATTTCTCAAAATATTTTAAAACAATATTATCGACTTTGCTTTTTTGGATGTTATATAATTTCGAATTTCAATCAAGTTTTAATTATGAAAAATATGTTTTAACAAGACGCAATGCGTGTTGTTGAAAGTCAATTTTCATGTAGTGTTGTAAATTGAAGGCATGTGAGAGGCACATGCCATTTTCCATCCAACTTAACGGAAAAAACTAACGGCGGACCAATTCTGTCAAAAAATGGCATGATTAAGGACTACTATTGTAACTCCAAAATGTTTAGGGACAGTTTTGAAAAAGTGGGTAAAGTATGAGGACGAAAAATGTAATTTTCCCATCTTCTAACATTAAAATTTTTTTCTTTGTTTTGTTTACATTTTTATATTTTTTTTATTAAATGAAATTGATTTTACATATTTTTATAACAAAAAAAAGAAAAAAGGAATCCTTTCGAATGCTTAACACGTCAAATTAAAAGGAGACATAATCAGACTAATTAAAAAACTTTTATTTTCGGAAAAAAAAAAAAAGAGAAAAACCATTGTTTTTTGTTCTTTTTTTTTTCCGTGCTCTGTGGCATAAAATAAGCTGAATGAAGCTAAATAGTTTTGAATCAATAAGAAGACATTTTTTTCAAAATTTGCTTGGGGCCCAAAATTCCCTAATAACTCGAAAAAGCTTCTCGCATAATTCTCCAGCAACATACCTCCGGAGATTTTCATAAATCACAGATGTGGCGGGATTTTTGTACCTCAGGGCGTTTCTCATAATTTATACCTCAGGGCGTTTCTCATAATTTATCCTTCGTTCTTTTTTTCAAATAACTGAAGGATAAAAAACGAACAAAATACAATTTCTATGAGTAACAGTCAAACACTGGTCATAGGGGTTTTTCGTAATTACAGAAACATGAGAAAGATTTTTATAATTAGGCCTTAGCTCAGGGGTTTCTCGTAATTTTCCCTATAAATACATATCATATGAGATGAGAGATATAAAAGTTACTATTTAATATTTTTACATAAGAAAAAAACCATGTAATTGGATCTCGAATTAGGCTTATTTGGCACTTTGCCCCAGGGTAAATTAGGAGAAACCCACGAACAAGGTCAAATTATAAAAATAAACTCTCATCTATAACAATCCATAACGAGTTAATAGTATTTTGTTATCTGTACTTTGTCCGTTTTTGCACATTGCCATCTGTACTAATTTTTTTTGCACACCCAAATCTGCTATTTTGACTCACTTAACCACTTAAGACTAATATTCTGACGAAATTCTCATTTTCCGGTAAAAATACTTTATAATATGGGGACTAAAAGTGTAGTTTTCCCAACTACAACACTACAGACTTTATAAACTTGTCAAACTCCAATTCCAATGAGACTAACGAAATTCAAGAAATATTTTACCTTTAATAAAAAATTTAGATAACTTAACTTTATGGCCATGAAACTTACTGTAAGCAATCTTGATACAACTTTAAGTAGCAAGTAATAAATAAGCAGATAAAACAATGTTTTATAATTAAGTAAACAGATACTAGAACTATATATATATATATATATATATATATATATATATATATATATATATCTGCCGACCGGCTGATCTATGATTTATGAAGCTTAAGAGGACTCAAACACTCACAAATTGTCTCCATTTCAATGCAAAGCGAGTAGAGATACGTTTCCCTACCTCATAGTCCGGCAAATCTGACAAACTTGTCGGATCCTATATTCTCTTCGATTCTTGTCGTATATCTCCAAGCTTACTTCCTCCAAAGCCGGCAGCCACAGCTGTTTTAATTGATCTTGGTATCATAGAGTCCGTCACAATGTGAAATAGACAAGTTAACAAGACTCGGGAATTTACACGAAGAGAAGTTGTCAAACGAAGTCAACATGACATGGTTCAGACATAAACTTTTGAGATTCTGAAACTCCGCGCCTTTGGGAAACAAAACATCCGCATGCCCAATATTGATGGTTTCAAGAGACGCGGGATGGATTTCGATGCTACATTTTTCGTCCGGCCTAGATGAAAAGTGAAATTTCCTGAGACGAAGAAGATTGTTCACCTTGATGTTTCTTAAGGTCTTGCATGATTTGACTAACAGGATTTCAATCAAAGGACAACTTGAGATTATCTTCTGAAAAACCCCGTCCTCAATTTCGACCTTTACGAGAAGAAGTCTTTTCAGATGCTTAGAGAGAACATTCCTTCCAATAGTTGTTTGGTCCAACGTGAATCCTTCCATATGCAAATCTTGGAGAGATTCAGCCTCAAAGACTACAGACGGCAGTTGACGACTGTATTTCCAATAAATAGAAAGTCGAAACTTCTTCACACCCATATTTTTTAGAGTTGGGATCCATTTTTCAAGAAACGAAACAGATTCGTGATTGTCTAGAATTATTCGGAGGCTAAATTCCTCTAAGCACATCCTTTGATCACAATATCGCTGTAAATTCTTTTCCACAGTGTTTAGAAATTCTTGTTTGTTATCCCTGAAGTTGTTGAATAAAAAATCAAGATTGGGGCGAGTGCACCAAATATTACCCCATGATTTCGACAAGACAGATGTTCTGACAGCTTCCTTTTGGGAGAGGAAATAAAGTATTCTCTGCAAGATGTGTTTCGGCAACTCGGATATCATGTCCATGGAGTTGGAACCAGCGTCTTCCCTGTTTGCTTTTTTCATGCCTCTAATCTGATAAACCCTAACGAGTTTGTGTGCTGAATAAAATCAAAGTTGATGTGGTAAACAAATAATGATGGATTAACGGCTGAAGATTACCCTGTTCTATTAGGTAAGCATCGGTCGGTTCAAATTTGAGGAGGAGTAATTTCTATTGCTTACAACTCTACAAAAGGTAGAATTCCTTGTTTTAATATTCTTGGGCAAATTTACCAAAACCCCCTGAGCTAAGTCTGAATAACGGAAATCCCCCACGTTCTCGTAATTACGAAAACCCCCCTGAGGTATGCAGACATCTTACAAATCGCTCTAACGGTGTTAGACTAGATATAATCTTTTTGATTCTCCCGAATATTCCTCCGATAATACCAATTTTGCCCTTGTACACGAAATTACCCTTAGGGGGTAATTGTAAGCATTTTATTTAATGAGGGGTCATAAATATATACTCTTCATGAAATATATAAGTGTCTGCAAAATACTTATTTTTCTTAAATTAAACCCAAATATAATCAATCATTATGAATGTACAATGTATTTTTATTGGATTAAATAAAATCAATGGGTGAGATTTCAAAATTTAATTATTTTTTATATATAAAATTAAATATTTTACAATTTGAGAAATACAACCATGCATCATTCAAGCTAAAAGCATAAATCCGTATGAATACTCCTCTGGATAAATAAAATCAATTAAAATATATAAATAAAAAAAATAAAAAATTATAATATCAAATTACCAATACAAATTACAAAGTAATAAATAAAAGCAATAAATCATCTACTGAAAGGGATGTCAGGGGGGATTTTCGTTATTTAGGCTTACCTCAGGGGCGTTTTGGTAATTTGCCCTTTATTTCTTACATATTTAACAGAAGGATATAATAGACATTTTACGTTTTCGGTTAAAAAAATTCGGTCAACCGTTAGTCAAGGGGGGTTTTCGTAATTACGAGAACGTGAGGGGGATTTTCGTTATTTAAGCTTACCTCAGGGGGGTTTTGGTAATTTGCCCTAATATTCTTAGTTACAGAACCCACTTTTTATGTACACGCCAATTATGGGAAAAATTACAATTTATCCCACAAATTTGAATTGATTTTATATTTAGTCCCATATGTTTATAAAAAAACATATCTAGTACCTCATGTTTTACAAATTCAACATTTTTAGTTATTTTCATCAATTTTCAGGACAATTACAACTTTTTGTCCCTCGTGTTTGGCCCGATTCTACTTTTTTTCCCCGTTGTTCCAAAGTAAACAATGTTCACCTCCAAAGTTCAATTTTAAACACTTTCTGTCCAACCAAAATTAATAAGTAACGAAAACACTATTTCAGGTCCAACCAAAATTGACATTTAAAATTTTTTTGAGGCTAGAAAATAATTAGAAATTTAAAATATACTGCTTATAATTAAATGTTTAATAATAATAATAAAAAAATTAACTAGAACAATATTTAAACTCTCTGACACCATAAAAACAAATTTCCAACCTTAAAACTCCTCAAAAACAAAACCACCAAAAACAAAAAATTCCAAACCGAAAATAAAATAATTAAAATATTTTTGGGGCTGGATAATAATTAGAAATTTCATATATACTAGTTATAATTAAAATTTCAGTATTATATCTTTTGGCCGACTTAATTTCCTTCTTTAAAGATTCTTAATTTTTATACACAGCTAATTATGTTATTGCCTAGACATACAAATAAGGATAAGAATAAAAAGAAGTTTGCTCCCTAAACTTAGGGTCGTTTTGCTCTTTGACCCTTAAACAAAAAAAAAACCTCAATGTGTTTATCTGAACTCGTTAATTCGTTGTACGGTGACCCTTAGACCAATTTTCAGGCAAATTTTGGCCGCGTTACACGTGGATTTGCTGGGATAAACTAGGAGTGGTAAACGAGCCGAGCCGAGCCGACTCGGAAGCTCGATGAGCCGGCTCGAAAAAAACTCGAACTCGAATTCGATTTATCGAGCTCGAGCTCGAGTCAGTTTGTAGTTGTTCGTGAGCTCGCGAACTTTATTTATTATTTTTTTATATTATTTTTTATTTAAACAATGTATAATAATATAAAATATTATAGAAATAAATAAAAATTAAATAGAAATATTAAAAAAATGGGGTCTTAGGATATAGGTCCGTGGTGACAAAACTTATTTGAACTAAATGACAAGTCTAACTAAACATTTTCTTCACATCCTTTATAAAATTCATTCCAAAAATACCCCTCACAAAAAATTGAAATATTTATTAAGTAAATTCCATACTGCATTTATCATTTTATTTAGGGTAAAATTCATTTTGCACCCCTGTACTATGATAAATGTATCGTTTACCCCCCTGAAGTATTGAAAACATCAAACACCCCCCTGCCGTTAGTTTTTTTCTTCTAATTCCGTTAGTCAAACACTTTGACCGACTATTGCAAAGAAATGTTGGCTTTTTTTTAATGAAAATACCCCAAAAAATTTCTATATATAGGAAAACTAACGGCACAAAACCCACAAAAAATGAAAACTAAAAGCCCTGAAATCTATATATAGAAATTTTTTAGGGTATTTTCGTTAAAAAAAAGCCAACATTTCTTTGCAATAGTCGGTCAAAGGGTTTGACTAACGAAATTAGAAGAAAAAAACTAACGGCAGGGGGGTATTTGATGTTTTCAATACTTCAGGGGGGTAAACGATATATTTATTATAGTACAGGGGTGCAAAATGAATTTTACCCTTTTATTTATTATGCATTTAACATTTTCATATTTCAATCTAATATTTTTTTTCTTCAGAATATCTGTTTGTCTTCGTTTTTTTCTTTATTTGTTTTAGCATTGTATACACTATTATAAAAATTTCTTTATTTTTTCTACATAATACAGTATTGAGAATTACAAAAAAAAAAAAAAAAAAAAAGAAGACATGCTATTTTTTTTTTTTATTTCAATTTACATATTTTCAATTTTCTTGTAGTATACTATGGTATATTACGATGTACTATAGTATACTATAGTGTAGTGGTGTACTATGGTATACTACGGTGTACTATGTTTTACTATCAAACCCTAGCCACCAAAAACTCCTAACCGTCGTAAACCCTAGCAGCCGCCGCCAACCATAGCAACCCATGCTCGCAGCCGCCGCGATTGTAGTCACCTACCAACATTGAGAAAACTTAGATCTGACATTTGAACCCAAATCAAGCAAAAATCTTTCAAAACACAAGGAAATCAGATCCAATTGATTAGTCAAAAATATTCTTTCCATAACACCTCAACCATATTAATTCACAGCCCCCACCCGCCGTCGCCGCCTCCACCGGCCGCCGTCGTGGCATCCACCCGCCGCCGCCGCCTCCACCACAGAGATCCACCGCCCCTGCTCCTGCCTTCGTGCAACTACTGGGAGTAAGAGAAAGATAGAGATAAGAGAAAAAAACGAGAGGAGAGAAATTGTGAGAGATAGAGAACGTGTGTGAGAGAGAACGTGTGAGAGAGAAAAAACAAAAGGAAGATAAATAAATTTTAATTGAACGTGAATGTCTAAGTTTATAAGATTTTTGGTATAAGGGCAAGATAGGAATTTAAAAAAAATTAGGGACGTGACTGATATATTATTTCAAACTAAGGATTTAATTAAAAGATAGAATTTGAGTTTTTCATTTACTTCAAATTAGGTTTCCTTTGAGGGGCTTATGGCATATTAACCCTACAAAATATATATCATTACAATTTATTATTCAGTTTATAATTTTTTAAAAATATTTTTGAAAAATAAGTACTCCTTTTCTCTCCCCCGGATTCAGTCTTCCGATGGCAGCCCCAACTCCAATTTGAACAAAGCGGCGGCGATAATTAAGAGCATGAGAAGAATTTGTAGCAGTAGGTGGGTGACGGTGGTACGAGACAGCGGCGGCGCTAGATTTTTTTTCCTGGTTAGGAGGTGGGCCGGCGGACTCGAACGAAGAAGAAATGTGAAAAAACTTTTTTTTTCCATTATTTTGGAATTTACATTTTGGTCCTATAAATTTAATTTATTTATAATTAATCATTTTTTGTCAATTAGAAATTTCATAGGGGAGGTATTTTAAATTAGCTCTTGTCTACAGAAAACAAGTTTGAATACAAAATATTACAATGAACTCACTATTTAATAGAAACACGGAAAGAGATTAGTTTAGTTTAAGGACTAAAGTAATTAATAAGTTACCCTTACCAGATACGACAAGTTTGAGTACGAAAAAAACAGAATGTATAATTCTAGAAAAAAAAACTATGTCTTATAAATTAACAGATACGTATTCGAGAGCAGACTACTTAATCTATGAAGCTTAGTAGAACTCAAAGACACACTAATTTTCCCTCCATTTCAATGCAAATCGAGTAGAGATACGTTTCTGTTCCTCGTAGTCTGGTAAATCTGACAAACTTGTCGGATCCCATTCTCTTCGATTCCTGTTGTATATCTCCAAGCTTACTTCCTCCAAATCCGGCAGCGCAGCCACAGCTGTCTTAATTCATCTTGGTTTCCACCTTCTCTCTGCATTAGATTGCGGACTCGGTGTTCGTGTAGTTGATATCGCCGATGGTCTTTGGACGACAAATGCAAAACAACCCATTCGAAAGAGGTGAAAAGTACGGTAAATCATCTCGTAATATCAACTTGTGCACCACAATTGCAGGTTTATTTTCATCTTTAATATCTTGTACCAGATCATGGTTTTCTTTAAATATGTCCTCAGCATTTATGCGTACCGACTGACAAATACTGAGAGAAATTTCAGATCGGCTTAACAACTCAAGCAGTTTATGTAGCTTAAGTAACCACAAAGAAGGATCATCCGTAAGAATCAGAAATAAAGTTGAACTCCACTGTCTAGAAGTTGTTGCGAAAGAGAAGGATGGGATAAGCAATCCATGATATCCGAAAGTATTTATGTTTGGGGCATCAATAAATAGATGTGATTCTTCTATGTATTCATCGAGTCCGTCACAGTATAAAATAGCCAAGTTACTGAGACTCGGGAATTTACACGAAGAAAAGTCGTCAAACGAAGACAGTATGACACGATCCATATATAAACTATTGAGACTATGAAACTCCGCACCTTTGGGAAAAGAAACATCTGCAAACTCAATTTTGATGGTTTCAAGAGATGCGGGATGGATTTCGATGCTACATTGTTCGTTTGCCGATGATGAAAAGGAAAATTTCTTGAGACGAAGAAGATGATTGTTCACCTTGATGTTTCTTAACCTCTGGCATGATTCGAGAGATAGAGTTTCTATCAAAGGGCAGCTTGTAATTATCTTCTCGAAAATCCTGTCGTCGATGTTGACCTTTTTGAGATGAAGTTTTTTCAGATGCTTAGATAGAATTGTCTTTTTAATAGTGGTTCGGTCCAACATGAATCCTTCGACATGCAAATCTTGGAGAGATTCTGCCTCGAAGACTACAGAGGGCAGTTTGACACATCTCGTTCTCCGACGACTATCTTTCGAATAAATAGAAAGACGAAACTCCTTCACACCCATATTTGTGAGTGCACGGATCCACTTTTTAAGAAACCAAACAGATTTAAGATCCGAACGCGAACAGTATAGAGACATAGAAAGTTGAAATTTCTCTAAGCAAATCCTTTGATCAGAGTATCGCTGTAAAGTCTTGTCAACGGTGGATAGAAATTCTTGTTTGAAGTTTGTGTCTGACAAATCGAGATTGGGTCGAGTGCACCAAATTTCACGCCATGATTTGGACAAGACAGATGTTCGAACAGCATCTTCTTGGGAGAGGAGAGAAAGTATTCTCTGCAAGATGTCGTCTGACAACTCGGATATTCTGTCCATGGATTCCCTGTTTGTTTTTTTCTGTAAAAACAAATTTTTATGTAGTAAATAAATAATGGTTGCAGATTTTTAGATTTGCATTAAGCTTCTATTTATTAAATTCCTTGAGTGTGTCGGCCGGTTCTAATTTGATTAGGAGTAATTAATTTCTATTGCTTACAACTCTACAAAAGTTAGAATTCCATGATTTATCTTTTTGCCGAAGTAATTTCCTTCTTTTAAGATTCTTACAGAACCCACGTTGGGGAAAATTGCATTTTTCGTCCTCATACTTTACCCACTTTTTCAAAACTGTCCCTAAATATTTTGGAGTTACAATAGTAGTCCTTAATCATGCCATTTTTTGACAGAACTGGTCCGCCGTTTATTTTTGCAGTTAATTGGATGGAAAATGGCATGTGCCTCTCACATGCCTTCAATATACAACACTACATAAAAATGGACTTTTAACGACATGAAAGTCATTACTCACTGTTTAACAAGACGCAATGCGTGTCGTTGAAAGTCCATTTTCATGTAGTGTTGTAAATTGAAGGCATGTGAGAGGCACATGCCGTTTTCCATCCAACTTAACGGAAAAAATTAACGGCGGACCAATTTTGTAAAAAAATGGCATGACTAAGGACTACTATTGTAACTCTAAAATGTTTAGGGACAGTTTTGAAAAAGTGAGTAAAGTATGAGGACGAAAAATGTAATTTTCCCGACCAGAGTGGAATCGTACCAAACATGAGGGTCCAAAACTGTAATTCCCCCTCAATTTTCCGTTAGTACTAACGGAATCAATCATGTAACCATCATCCCCTTAAATAACGAACTAAGGGTAAATTACAAACACCCCCTGAGGTATGATCAAATTACAAAACCCCCCCTCTTGTTTGGATAATTACATCTACCCCCTTAACTTTGATTTTTTCTTACACCTCCACCCTTATGGTGCCAAATTCAATATAATCATCTAGATTCCGTGAAATCTGCTCTAGTTTGTACTCGTTTTGAGTAAAAATACAGTTTCCGGTGCACCACAAACTGATATATATACAAGCTAAAAATCACATATTATGATCATCTTGCTTCATAATGTAGAGTTTGAATGGGATAAAACGGGTACAAAAGTGATAATATTCCATATAATCTCGAAGATTCCACTAAATTTGAGGAGTCTACGGGGTGGTTGTAATTATCCAAACAAGAGGGGTGTTTTTGTAATTTGACCATACCTCAGGGGGTGTTTGTAATTTACCCAACGAACTAATGGTAGATTGACGGAAATGACAAAAAATGTTAGATTATTGAAACTTGCGGGACTAAATGTGTTTTTGTGAATATGGGGGGACCAAATATAAAATCGGTGCAAATTTGAAAGATGAAAACTGTAATATTCTCCTAATTATGTATTGTATGCACTATGCCCATGTGAAATAAAACAATAAATTAACTTTCCTAAAGTATTGACATCTAATGCCAATAACTTCAAATTCAAATTAAAAAAAAAAAAGCAGAGAGCTGGATTCTTCAAACCTTCAAAGACAATCTTAATGTTTCAAAATTAACCTTATAATTAAGGAGGCATTGTTAGATGGAAAACAACCTTATGGGCTTTTTTAAGTAATTGTGAAATACATGAGGATTGTTTGGTAATTTGACCACACTTTCAAGGTATTTTTGGTAAAAAAATTACTTTTATTTAAAGTAAGGAGGGCATTATAGATGACATCTTCTTTTTTCTGTGCCAAATGGATGACAACTTCTTTTTTCTTTTTTTCTTTTTTCTTTTATTTTTTTTTAATATCTATTTGTATTTTATATTAAAGATGCAAGTGAAGGAACAAATTTACCCCTCAAAATCTCACGTGCAAAGCACATGTTTTAACATTCCGGTCCAAATTGTCAGAAAATTGAGTTTAGGGGGCACCGTGCAACGAATTAACGAGTTCAGGTAAAAATGTGCAAATTTTGTAAGCTGGGGAGCGCCGTGCAAAACACCCCAAAGTCCAGGGGGTAAAATGTTTTTTACCCTTTAGTATAATATTGAATATCTCTATGAAAATGGCAATTTTGTCCTTTAACATGTCACATATTTAATCATATTAATTACATAAAGGTATTGCAATATATTTAAAAAAAAATATAGTTATTTTAAGGTTTAATAGAGTTTTTCCACCTGAACTTTGCCCGTTTTTGCACTTTGCCACCTTAACTAAAAAAAGAGTTGCAAGCGCACACCTAAACTCAGTTTTTTGACGCACATAACCACCTAAGGGGAATATTCCGGCGAATCTTCGCATTTTCCAACGCACGCGCGACACGATGCACATGCGAAAGTACAAGGGTTTTTTCTTCTTTTACCTGAAAATATGATAAGGGGGTGAAATTGAAAGTACCAAAGACTTAATTGAACTTAATTTGAAACTTTCACAAATTCAAAATTAATTGAAGCTTTGTGGCTTCATCTTCTTTGGGATCAAAACATCCTCCGCCGCACGCCTGTTTCAAAATGGAGCAAAAAAATCTCCAATAAACAGATGAAGAATAACGACATCAATCTGTTGAAATTCGCCATAGATTAGAGAGACGAAGAACCCAACTCCGAAAGTGATTGAATCGGATTTCGGATTCTTGCCAGAAAGCCTGTGGTACCGCATGTATCACCGTTCTTCCTCGTCGACGAGGTACCTTTTCACGACCAGCGAACCGATTTTGACGCTTTCCCACGATTTGTCGGGGCCCAAATCAAACATTAAACCCCTAGAGAGCGACGAATTTGAAGGAAGTGGTGGAATTGAAATGGGCGTGCGCGTGGATACTTGAATTGGGAAGTGACCTGCTGCTCCAGTAATTCTCATTCGTTGTCTCTTTGTTGGCGCGCTCATCAACTAGGCGTTTGAGGAATTCTCCAACGGCAGCCCCCCCCCCCCCCCCCCCTCCAGGCCGGAATTCTCCAATGGCAGTGCCCTTTTGTTCACCGGGCCCAGGCCGATGCAGAAAATGGAATCGGGTTCAGATCTGAACGACAGCCTCGTGAAAGAGAAGGCTTTGACGGAGAAAAATCACCATAAAAAAAATTAATGCCCACAAAACAGGAGAAGAAAGACAAAAAACAGGCCCCACAAATTTTTTGAAGTTAAATGACCAAAAAACCCTTTCATTAAGCATGTGCATCGCGTGTGCGTTGGAAAATTAGAAGATTCGCCGGAATATTGCCCTTTGGTGGTTATGTGCGTCAAAAAACTGAGTTTGGGTGTGCTTTTGCAACTTTTATCAGTTAAGATGGCAAAGTGCAAAAACGAGCAAAGTTCCGGTGGCGAAATGCTATTAACTTTATTTTTAATTTTAAATTAAATATCTAAAAAATAATTAAATATATCTTGTAACATTAAAAGTTTTTATTTGTTTTGTTTATAATTTTTTATTCAATGAAATTGATTTTAAATATTTTTATAACTTTTTATTCTATAAAATCGATTTTATGTTACAAATATTTCATTATTATTATAAATTTTTAATAACTCGCAGAAGCTTCTGGCATAATTCTCCAGCAACATACCTCGGGAGATTTTCATAAATCACAGATGTGGCG
This sequence comes from Erythranthe guttata, assembly GCF_056151865.1. Taxonomy (NCBI): domain Eukaryota; kingdom Viridiplantae; phylum Streptophyta; class Magnoliopsida; order Lamiales; family Phrymaceae; genus Erythranthe; species Erythranthe guttata. The sequence goes on along the minus strand of NC_142537.1, from coordinate 3,067,470 downwards.
GGATTTTCGTAATTTATGTCAAACACTGGTCATAGGGGTATTTTCGTAATTACATAAACATGAGAAAGATTTTTATAAGGGCAAATTACCAAAACCCCCCTGAGGTAAGCCTAAATAACGAAAATCCCCCCCATGTTCTCGTAATTACGAAAACCCCCCTTGACTAACGGTTGACCGAATTTTTTTAACCGAAAACGTGAAATGTCTATTATATCCTTCTGTTAAATATGTAAAAAATAAAGGGCAAATTACCAAAATCCCCCTGAGGTAAACCTAAATAACGAAAATCCCCCCTGACATCCCTTTTAGTTGATGATTTATTGCTTTTATAAATTTATTTATTACTTTGTAATTTGTATTGATAATTTGATATTATAATTTTTTATTTTTTTTATTTATATATTTTAATTGATTTTATTTATCCAGAGGAGTATTCATACGGATTTATGCTTTTAGCTTGAATGATGCATGGTTGTATTTCTCGAATTGTAAAATATTTAATTTTATATATAAAAAATAATTAAATTTTGAAATCTCATTCATTGATTTTTTTTAATCCAATAAAAATACATTGTACATTCATAATGATTGATTATATTTGGGTTTAATTTAAGAAAAATAAGTATTTTGCAGACACTTATATATTTTTTTATTTATATATTTTAATTGATTTTATTTATCCAGAGGAGTATTCATACGGATTTATGCTTTTAGCTTGAATGATGCATGGTTGTATTTCTCGAATTGTAAAATATTTAATTTTATATATAAAAAATAATTAAATTTTGAAATCTCATTCATTCATTTTTTTTAATCCAATAAAAATACATTGTACATTCATAATGATTGATTATATTTGGGTTTAATTTAAGAAAAATAAAATGCTTACAATTACCCCCCTAAGGTTAATTTCGTGTACAAGGGCAAAATTGGTATTATCGGAGGAATATTCGGGAGAATCAAAAAGATTCTATCGAGTCTAACACCGTTAGAGCGATTTGTAAGACGTCTGCATACCTCAGGGGGGTTTTCGTAATTACGAGAACATGGGGGGGATTCTCGTTATTTAGGCTTACCTCAGGGGGGTTTTGGTAATTTGCCCTTTTTATAATTAGGCCTTAGCTCAGGGGTTTCTCGTAATTTTCCCTATAAATACATATGATATGAGATGAGAGATATAAAAGTTACTATTTAATAGTTTTACATAAGAAAAAAACCAGGTAATTGGATTTCGGATTAGGCTTATTTGGCACTTTGCCCCAGGGTAAATTAGGAGAAACCCATGAACAAGGTCAAATTATAAAAATAAACTCTCATCTATCACTATCCATAACGAGTTAATAGTATTTTGCAAGGTTGTAAAAGGCTTTATAAGATGAAAACATGACCATGAAATTCCAATGAGACTAACGAAATTCAAGAAATATTTTACCTTTAATAAAAAATTTAGATAACTTAACTTTATGGCCATGAAACTTACTGTTAGCAGTACCAAGTAATTAATAAGCAGATAAAACTATGCTTTATAATTAAGTTAACAGATACTAGAACTATGTATATATAACTGCCGACCGGCTGATCTATGATTTATGAAGCTTAAGAGGACTCAAACACTCACAAATTTTGTCTCCATTTCAATGCAAAGCGAGTATTAGAGATACATTTCCCTTCCTCGTATTTAGGCAAATCTGACAAACTTGTCGGATCCCATTCATCTTCATTCCAGTCGTAAATCTCCAAGCTTACTTCCTCCAAATATGGCAGCCACAGTTGTCTTAATTTGTCTTGGTTTCCACCTTCTCCCTGCATTAGATTCTTCAACACAGACTCGGAGTTTGTGTAGTTGACAATACCGATGGTTCTTGGACGACAAATGCAAAACAACCCATTCAACTGAGGTGAAAAGTAAGGTAAATCATCTCGTATTATCAACTTCTTCAACACAACAGTAGGTTTATTTTCATCTTTAATAGCTTGTACCAACTGAACAAGGTTTTCTTGAACTATGCCTTCGTCACCGATGCGAATTTGATTAATAGTGAGAGAAATTTCGGATCGGCTTAATGACTTGAGCAGTTTATCTAGATTGAGTAACCACAAAGAAGGATCGCGTCTCGTAAGAAGATGTAGAGTTGAACTCCACTATCTAGAAGTTGTTGCGAAAGAGATGGATGGTTTACGGAATCCATAATATTGAAAAGTGTTTATGTTTGGGGCATCAATAAATAGATGTGTTTCTTCTCTGGATTTGTTGAGTCCGTCACAGTATGAAATAACCAAGTTGTCGAGACTCGGGAATTTACACGAAGAAAAGTCGTCAAACGAAGACAATATGACATTGTTCATATATAAACTATTGAGACTATGAAACTCCGCACCTTTGGGAAACGAAACATCCGCAAACTCAATTTTGATGGTTTCAAGAGACGCGGGATGGATTTCGATGCTACATTTTTCGTGTGGCGCAGATTCAAAGTAAAATTTCTTGAGACGAAGAAGAGTGTTCACCTTGATGTTTCTTAACCTCTCGCATGATTCGAGAGATAAAGTTTCAATCAAAGGACAACTTGAGATTATCTTCTGAAAAACCCCGTCCTCAATATCGACCTTTTCGAGATGAAGATTTTTCAGATGCTTAGAGAGAACATTCCTTCCAATAGTTGTTTGGTCCAACATGAATCCTTCCACATGCAAATCTTGGAGTGATTCAGCCTCAAAGACTACAGACGGCAGTTGACGACTGTATTTCCAATAAATAGAAAGTCGAAACTCCTTCACACCCATATTTTTTAGAGATGGGATCCATTTTTCGAGAAGCGAAACAGATTCGTGATTGCCTAGAAACATACGGAGGCCAAATTCCTCTAAGCACATCCTTCGATCACAGTATCGTTGTAAATTCTTTTCCACGGTGGATAGAAACTCCTGTTTGAATTTCTTGAAGTTGATGTCTGACAAATCAAGATTGGGACGAGTACACCAAATATTACGCCATGATTTCGACAAGACAGATGTTCGAACAGCATCTTTTTGGGAGAGGAAATAAAGTATTCTCTGCAAGATGTGTTTCGGCAACTCGGATATCCTGTCCATGGGGTTGGAACCAACGTCTTCCCTGTTTGCTTTTTTCATGCCTCTAATCTGATAACCCCTAACGATTTTGTGTGCAGAATAAAACCAAATTTGATGAGATTCATAAACCCTAGCGTCGCAAATCAGCCTTCTCTATTAGTGTTTTGAGAATTATGGAATTCCCTTCATATGGAATATAAAGATTAGGGTAAAATACAATTTGCACGCGAGTACTATAGCCATCGTTGCATTGACACCCTAATACTATTGAAAAAATACAAAATGCCCCCTACTGTTTTTAACTTTTTTTTTTTTTTTTTTTTTGAGTAAATTCAAGTCCATTACAAGGGGAGTAGGGGAGGGGGGGACTCGAATCCTAGACCTTTACCCTATTGGTAAAGGCTATGTACCAACTCTCCTAATGAGGGTTGGTAAAATGATGTCGTAAAGTTGGTGCCTACATGTGAATGTATGATTGATTATATATTGGAAATCACTTTAGTTATTTCAAGTTGGTTGGCCCAGTGGTAAAGAGCTGTACATTAACTTTTCCGGCGAACCATAATTTCGTCAATTAACGGAATCAAGCATGTGCCTATCAATGACTTAACCGACAGACTAACGGTAAATTGACAGAAATGACTAAAAACGTTAACTTATTGAAACATGATGGACCAAATGTGTTTTTGTGAACATAGGGGACCGAATGTGAAATCGGTGCAAACTTGAGGAATAGAAACTATAATTTTCCCATAAAACAACATAATAAAGAATTGCGATTTGCGGCCATAATCAATGGCTATTTGCCTAATTCCAATTTCAGTCAAGTAAAAAAAGCTGAGAGAAGCCGCCATTGCAAATGTCTATGAAACAAGGAAGTTGCATAATTACCAACGGTAATGCAGAAAGCCCTCTAATTCAAAATACATTTGCTATGGATTGATTAATGACGACGAGAGCAGTGGCGGAGCCAGTAAATGACCAGAGGAGGCCACGGCCTCCCCTACATTTCTCAAAATCTTTTCATTTAATATAGAAATATAAAAGAAATTGTGTAAAATAGCATTATAACACCCACCCCAAATTTTTTTAATGCATCCTACCCGAATTTAGAATCTTGGCTCCGCCATTAGATTAGAGGGATTCAAGCGGTATTGAGTTTCTTTAATTTAGTAATTGGATTTAATGAACATAATAAGATTTGCAAGTAAGATTGGTGTATTGCTGAGGTGGCGATCAAACATAGATTGGTAGAATAATGCCATGTTGCTGCCATTATCCGTTATTCTCGCGGTACAAAGAAGCAGATGGTGAGAGGAAGATGGGCGATTAAAAAATGAGGCAAATGGTAAAAATGGACATGACAAAAAAACAAAGAATAAATTCCACTTTACCCCCTTGTACTCTGCCCAAGAACCACTTTACCCCCTCGTACTCTTAATTTCGTCGATTTACCCCCTTGTACTTGTACAATTTCCCAATACAACCCTCTTCGTCAACTTTTTTCGATTTTGACTCTGACGCCATTTGGTCAAGAGTCAAAATATTGACGTAAATATTGAATTTTTTCGATTTTGACTCTCGAGATTATAAAAGAGAAAGTTTCACACATTCATATATTTTTTTCTTTGCACTGGGTGGAATCGATCAATTTTTGGGTCTTGATTTTTATTAAGTTAGGGGTTCAACTTAGGGATATCTTGGAAGGGGAAGTGGTGGGAGAAGAAGAAATAACAATATTGACGGAGGAGAAACGACGCGTTGTAGGAAGTGGCAATTTTGTAATTTATAGAGTTGACCAAACGGCGTCAGAGTCAAAATTGTCAAAAGTTGAAGGAAAGGGATGTATTGAGAAATTGTACAAATACAAGGGGGTAAATCGATAAAATTGAGAGTACGCGGAGGTAAAGTGATTCTCAAGCAAGAGTACAAGGGGGTAAAGTGGAATTTACCCAAAAACAAATGCACATTAATCCAAAAAAAAAAGTCTTTTAAATAAACCAATTCCATGTCTTTGGTCCAAAGTACCCACCATAATATATTTTTTATCAATTCCATCAATTACACTCTAACTTTCTTAATATTACACATTGACCCCGAATTTAAACAAATATATCACATCAACCCCCATTTTTGTTACAAAATACACAAAATAATTTTTTTTCAGAATTTTTTTTTCTTAGAAAAATTATTTTAATTAATACTACTGTCTTGGCTGCAAAATTATTGGATGAGACAGTAATATTACTGTCTGGAACAGTAATATTATGAATATTATTTTCTCGAGCAGTAATATTACTATCTCAAATAGTAATATTATTGCATGAGACAGTAATATTACTGTTGGAGACAGTAATATTACTGTTGGAGACAGTAATATTACAGTCGAAGACAACAAAAACGCAGCCAAGACGATAAAATTAATTAATACAATAGAATTACTGTCTCAGATAGTTAAATTACTGTTAGAGACGGTAATTTAGTAGCCAAAGACAGTAATATTAATTAAAATAATTAAAAAAAAATCAAAAAAAAAATCAATTAACAGTTAAATTATTGTCGTCGCAGACAAATAACTGCTGGAGACAGTAATTTATCAGCCAAGAAAGTAATATTAATTACAATATTTTGTTAAGAAAAAAAGAGTCAATTAACAATTAAATTACTGTCTCTAACAGTTAAATAACTGCTGGAGACAGTAATTTAGCAACCAAGACAATAATATTAATTAAAATATTTTTTTAAGAAAAAAAAAAGTCAATTAACAGTTAAATTATTGTCTCCTACAGTGAGACAGTAATTTAGCAGCCAACACGATAGTATTAATTAAAATATTTTTTTAAAGAAAAAAAGGGTCAATTAACAGTTAAATTATTGTGTCAGACAGTTAAGTAACTGCTGGAGACAGTAATTTAGCGGTCAATATAGTAATATTAATTAAAATATTTTTTTTAAGAAAAAAAAAATCAAAAAAAGTTAAAAAAAAAAAAAATCAACGCCGGAGACTGGCGGTGAACGGCGGTATTTACCATTTTTTAATTCGATTTGAACACTATTTTATGTTATTTATTTGTATTTTATTTTATTGAAGGGTATATTTGTCTTTTCACCTTCAGTCAACGATTAAAATCTATAAAATTTAGTATTTATTATTTTGTTGAATAATTTATCTAAAATAATTCTGACACTAGAATATTATAACCGATTTTAAGGAGATTCCATTAAAGTTTTTTGAGTAAAAAGCAGTTTACCCCCTAAACTAATGTTCGTTTTGCATTTTCCTCCCAAAAAAAAAAAATCCACGTTCTTACCTGAACCTGTTTTTTGTTGCACGGTGCCTCAATATTAGAATTTTCAGGCCATTTTGACCGGAATCTTGCACATGTGCTTTTCTCGTGAGTTTTAAGGGGGCAAAAGAGTCAATTCCTTATATTCCTTATATTCCTTATAAATAAATTGACATTTTCACCCCCATAAAACTCACGTGAAAAGCACGTGTATAAGATTCTGGTCAAAATGGCCTTAAAATTCCAATTTTGAGGCACCGTGCAACAAAAAATTAAAAAGTAGGGTAAAAACAAGACTTAAAAACGAGACAATCGAGACGTAAAGGACTAAAGTAGTAAATATTAAAATAAAGAAACCATTAATAAGATTTGGACTTAATAAATAATTTAGATAATCTTGTTACAACTTTTTGTGAGTATTGGGATCCACTTTTAAAGAAGTAAAAAGTGTTTCTTAACTATGCGAAAATGTTTATATTTGTGCCAAAATTATTCTTCTTCAATTGAATAATTTCGTCTAGTATTAAGTTCATAGTCAAAAAGAGTTATGAAACATTGTACAAAGTATCTTATGAAATATTGTTGAGCAATATTCATCAATGGTTCACTACGATTCATGTCAAAATGTTTGCTGCTACGTTATCTCATCTAGTTATTTTTCTATTAATTAGTCGACAAACGATAAATCTGGGGAATAATACAATTTTAATCCCTCAAGTTTGCATTAATTTCACATTTGGTCGTCCATGTTAAAAAATAAAAATGTTTGGTCTCTCATATTTCAAAAATTCAACACTTTTAGTCATTGCTGTCAATTTTCCGTTAAAACTAACGGAATCAATTGTGTGCCCATCACTGGCTTAACTAACGGACTAACAATAAATTAACGGAAACGACCAAAAGTGTTAAATTGTTGAAACACGAGGGACCAAATGTATTTTTGGAAACATGGGGACCAAATGGAAAATCGGAACAAACTCAAGGGACAAAAACTGTAATTTTCCATAAATCGGAGTAAAAAGAATAGGGAAAACTTCTTCCGTCAAGTTTGTATCGATTTCACATTTGGTCCCATGTTCACAAAAAGTACATTTGGTACCTCATGTTTCAGAAGTTCAACATTTTTAGTCATTTCCTCAAATTTACGTTAGCACTAAGGGACTAACAGTAAATTGACGGAGATGACCAAATGTGTTAAATTATTGAAACATGAGGGACCAAATGTGTTTTTTATGAACTTGGGGACCAAATGCGTTAAATTATTGAAACGTAAGGTACCAAATATGTTTTTAGTAAACTTGATGGACCAAATGTGTAATCAGTGTAAACTTGAAGGGTGAAAACTGTAATTTTCAAAAAACGAATATCATAATGAACTTGATCGTATTTCATTTTTTTATTCTTCGCCAATTCCAACATAGTTATCGGACGCCATCCTACTCGATTCTTGTCCTCGATTTCCAAACTGGCTTGCTCCAAATCCAACAACCACAGCTCATATTTTAACTGATCTCGCTCTCCACTCTCTCTCTCTGCGTTATCCCCCACCTCATGAAGCAAACGTCGCCGAAATATATTGGACGACAAATTCGAAACAACCCGATTAAAACCGTTGAAAAGCGACACAAATTACAACTCAATTGCAAGCTCTCCATGCACCGCAATAGGTTTATTGCAACCGTCGTCAAGTACCATGTCAACGTTGTCGTCAATTATGAGTTGTTCACAGACACCCCTGTAGTGTTGGCAACTTCTATAATTAATGTCCAGACAGATATTAAATTGGCTTAACGACTCGAGCAGTTTTCTTAGCTTGAGGAACCATGAAGAAGAATCACCGTTCGAATGCAAGTATATATGTGTACTACATTGATTGAAAGAAGTTGTTGCAAAAGAAATCCGATTTTGACTTCTTTTTTTCAAAATTGTTTTTTTGCCGCCGGAGTCTGGCATTGAATTTTCAATTTTTTTTTTCTTCCGAATTTTTTCGCCGGTTTCCGACGTTGATTTTTTTTTCTTTTTTTTTTCTGTTTATTTCCGCCGTCAAATTCCAGCGTTGACTTTTTTTTACTGTTTTCTTCAGTGTTTTTTTTTTTTTTTTTTTAACGTCTGCATCTAAACGTTGACCGTAATTGTGTTGACACTGACAGTAAATTAACGTAATTATACCATCAATGACAGTTACTTAACGTAATTGTACTACCGTTGACAATACATTTATGTAACTGTTCTGCCGTTGACAATAAATTAACGTAATATTATTTTTTATTTTTTGTTTTTTTGACTTGCTGACAATTCAACGTAATTATATTAGTGTCGCTGACAGTAAAATAATTATAAACACAATAATATTACTGTCAACAACATTAATATTATTATTTTTTTGGGTTTTGTTTTGTTTGAGTTATTCACGGAGTAATGTAATAATATTACTGTTTATTATTTTAATATTACTGTGGTTGACGGTAATATTACTGTTGTTATAATAATATTGTTGTCAACCACATCAAGTTTATTATTTTGTTTGTTTGAGTTATTCACGGAGTAATGTAATAATGTCTATTATTGTAATTGGTTGACGGTAATATTACTGTTGTTATAGTAATATTACTGTCACTCACAGTAATATTAATTCTTTTCGTTTTTTATTATGTTTACATTTGTTGAACGGTCAACATAGTAATATTACTCTATTACACAATAATAATGAGTTTTGTTGTGTTAATATTACTGTGCTAGAGATTAATATAGCAAAATTACTGTGTTAAACTGTAGTATAGTTAAATTTATTGTGTTTAACAGTAATGTAGTTAATATTACTGTAAATCACAACAATATTGTTATTTAAACGAAATAAAATGTTACAGAAAAAAAAATCGAAAAAGTCCGCCGGAAACCGGTGGCGGAAAAAAATATCGAAAATTCATCACTGAAATCCGGCGGCAAAAAAAAAATTATGAGAAAAAAAAAATTTTGGGTCAAAATTGAATAATTTGTGAAATTTGGGGTCAAATTGAGGTTAAATTAAATTAAGGATGAAATTGGAGCCTATTAAAGTATGATGGGCTATTTTAGTCTTTTACAAAAATCTGGACCATGTGTGGACTTATTTGTAAAGGAGTTCTTTGTCTGGATCTCTTTATGAATAAGTACCCATTGATGGGCTTATTTGTAAAGACCCCTATTTAATATTTATAGCATTTGGCCCCTGTTGTTAAAAGGTTTTGCAGATGACCTCTTGCGCTATAAATATCAGCACATAACCCTTTGTGGTTGATAGGGGTTGTTTTTTTTAATTTTTTCGTCAAAATTAACTGCACGTGCCAAACGTCAAAATACTATATTTTGCATATAACACCATTTTGCTTACATTTTTCCTTTAAATTTTGAAGATGATGCGCAGTTAACGACGGAAAAACTAACGGTCGCTACCTCTATTAACCACAAGGGGATTATGTGCAAATATTACGAGCACAAAAGAGTCATCTGCAAAAGTTTGTAACCATTGGAAAATTAAGTGCTATTTACCCTTAATATCTATACATAAGAAAGAAACGGGTAATTTCAATCTTTAGTTTTATACTTTTATTTACAACTTGGCTCCCTAAAATAAAAAAGGGTAAATAGTATTAAATCATCTAAATTGGCCCCTTTTTTGCACATTGCCACCTCAACAGAAAAAGAAAAAAACAAAAAAAAAAAGCTCCGATTCCACCCGAACTTAATAAGCCTACGTTGCAGATTTTTTTACATTTTTAGGCCAAAAATTGTCGGAATTTGACCCACGCGCGTTGCACATGCGATTTGAATGCGTAGTTAATTTTGATGGAAAAACTAACGGACACAACTACTATTAATCACAAGGGAGTTTATATGCTGATATTATGAGCACATGGTGGGGTCATCAAAAACCTGTAAGGGGTTAAGTTCTATTTACCCTTTTTTTTAATGAATTGAACCTCAGTAGTTATTAGTTTTATCGGAATGGGTCTTCTTATTTTTGGAAATTTATGAAAGTTTTCGAAAATTTTTGAAACCCTAAAACTAATTTTTTTTCCGTATTTCCGAAATCCTAAAATTTTCGTAACTTTTGGAATCGGAATAAATTTATAGATTGCGAAAATTTTGGAATTAGTTTTGTACTTTTGAAAACAATTGAAAATTTCCAAAAAGGTTAATTTTAATCTGTTTCATCCAACTTTCTCCCCCATCAATAACTCGTAACAACAAACTTTGAGACAGAGACATTAGATTACTGTACTAATTATGGCCATGAAACTAACAATTGCTAGAAATTTTTACCCAGTTTAATAAAGATATAAATTAATGTTGGTTTTCTCCAATATTACATTAATATTTCCAATGACATTACTATGATTATAAAATCCTTAGACTTTCACGGCGAGTTAGACGTTTCACCTGATCATTTACACTCGGTGGATTTGAACCGTAGATTTAATTAAATAACAAATGCTTAGAACTATCATCAGAATAAAAAAGTATTCACTTCTCCATATATAAACCTATACGTGCATGTAATTAAGTTAACAGATACTTAGAACTATTATCGGAATAAAAAATTAAATCAATTCTCCATATATAAATACTTCTAATTTATCGAATAGTGGAGGGGCTCAAAGTCCGGCAAATTAAAGTTTTCTCTCCATTTCAATGCAAAGCGAGCACGGATAAGTTTCACATGCACGTAGTATCGCAATTCGGAAAAATGTATCGGGCTCCATTCTTTTCGATTGTCGTCATAAATCTCTATGCTTACTTCCTCCAACTCTCGTTTCCAAAACCTTCTGAGCGGTTCGTCTTTGTCTCCGCTTTCTCTCTCCATGAAAATTTTCCACAGACACTCGATGACGTCCATATCCCATGCCACAATGTCGAAGTCGCAGATGTTTCTTGGACGACAAATATGAAACACCCCATTTAAAAGAGGTGAAAATAGAGTCGAATCGTCGCATTTCAGTTTCACACTCTCCACCACAACAGGCTTATCCGGAATTACGAATTGTGGTTCATGAACAATATTCCAGGGACGGTATTTATAACGAATGGCCAGACTACGAATATTCGATTGGCTTGATGACTTGAGCAGTTCGTTTAGCTTGATGAACCACCAAGAAGAAGAAGCATCGGCCGAACGCACAAATATATGCGAATCCCACTCGTTCAGAGTGGTCGCGAAAGTGATCGATGGGACAAAGTCTCCTTCGTATTCAAAAGATTTTATTTTTGGGGCATCGATAAAGAGCTCGATTACTTCAAATCCATCACAATAGTTGAGAACCAGACGTTTGAGACTTGGGAATTTACACGATGACAAGTTGTCCGGCAACAATCTGACACCGCGCAGACGTAAATCGTCAAGAAAACGAAACTCCGCACCTTTGTGAAACAAAAGGTTACCGTGTGTAATGAAGATGCTTTCAATAGATTGGTGACTTATTTCAAAGCAAGAGCGTTCCGTATTTGCCACACCTAAGTTATAACCTGATGAATGAAAATCCTTGAGACGACGAAGATTACCCACATTAATGTTTCTTGACCCCTCACAATTTTCAATACGCATCGTTTCAATCGAAGGGCAGTTCGAGATTATCTTCTGAAAAACCTCTTCGTCCTCGATGTTGATTTCTTGGAGGCGAAGCGATCGTAGATTCTTCAAGAGTACTATCCTTTCAACAGCCTTGTGGTCCAACTTGAATCTTTGCACATGCAGATGTTGGAGTGATTCCGGCTCGAAGACTACACAGGGCAGATCCAGATCATAATATATTGGATGACCTTCCGAACAAATAGAAAGACGAAACTCCTTTACGCCCATATTTGTGAGTCTTGGGATCCATTTTTCGAGCAGCGAAACCAATTCTTGATACCAATTTTTTTTTAACCATATACAAAGGTGGAATTCCTCCAGGGACAACCTTTGATCACAATATCGCTGTAAAGTATTTTCCACTAAGGTTAGAAACTCTTTTATATTTATGCTTAAGTAGGGCACTCTAAGATCAAGATTGGGGCGAGTACACCAAATATTACGCCATGATTTCGACAAGACAGATGTTCGAACAGCATCTTTTTGGGAGAGGAAATAAAGTACTCTCTGCAAGATGTGTTTCGGCAACTCGGATATTCTGTCCATGGAGTTGGAATCCAAATAAATATTTTCTATTTGTGTGCCGTTTTTATAATGGTTCAAATTTGAGCAGGAGAAATTTGTATTGCGTACAACTCTACAGAAGGTAGAATTCTATGATTTATTTTTCGGCAGACGTATATTCCTTGTTTTATGATTCTTACCTATTTATTAGGGGTAGATCCCACTATGTACGGGGGAATACGATGCTACACCGGGTAATTTTCATGACATGTGTCCTTTTTTATTTATTTTATAATTATATTTCTAAAAACTCATTGGGCCATAACTGAACCCGTAGTAGAAATCTTATTAACTAGGGTGCCTGGTTATATTCACCAGGTGTAGCATAGAATTTCCCCTGTACGTAGTATGTAGAATGTCCTGTGTTCACAGTAATTGCAATCAATTCCTTTGGTCACGATACAGAAGGACTAATTGCAAATGGGTTTAAGAAAAAGGGTAAATTCCACTTTCACCCTTTGTACTTTGGCTTGGTATCACTTTACCCCTTCTACTCTCAATTGCATCGATTTGCCCCCCCGTACTTGAAAAATTGTCTCAATGTGGCCCTCGCTGTTAGTTGTCAGACATTTGACTTTAACACCATTTGATCTAAGCTCTGAAATTACAAAAATGCCACCTCTCCCAGTTTAAATAATTAAAAAAAAAAACCAAAACATAAAATAATTAAAAATTCAAGACAACGAGAAAACATAGTTCACGACGCCAACGACCACAATTTATTTTTAATTTTTTTAATAATTATTTAAACTGGGAGGGGTGGTTTTTTTGTAATTTTGAGTTAGATCAAACGGTGTTAAGGTCAAAGGTCTGAAAACTAACGGCGAAGGCCACGTTGAGACAATTTTTCAAGTACAAGGGGGTAAATCGATGCAATCGAGAGTAGAAGGGGTAAAGTGATATCGAGCCTAAGTACAAGGGGGGAAGTGGAATTTACTCTTTTTTATTCGATTTAAACACTATTTTATTTTATTTTATTTGTATTTTATTTTACTGAAGGGTATATTTGTCTTTTACCTTCAGTCCACGATCAAAATCACAATGCGTCGAATGTGTTATTTAAAAACTTGACGGGGGGGCTTAGAAAGTTTATTTATCACACATGGGTATTTTCTATTAGGTTGCAATAAGCTTCTTAGCCCGCATGGGTGTAGCTCAACTGGTTCCGGAGGTGGTAAGTTGGTGCAAGGTCCTAAGATCGAATCCTGGGAAAATTTCGTCATTTCACGCCCAAAAAATAGGGGTTAATTGCAAATACCACCCTTGTGTAATCTCTAATTGTCAAATACCCCCTGTCAAAAAAAAATTCACTCATACCCCCTGTGTTAACAAAGTCAATGCATTAAGACCCCTTCAGGCAATTCGTGTGTCTCACTCGCCAGTTGTGCGATTATTCAAGCTATTTTTTGGAAGGAAATGACATAAATACCCCTTCATAAAGAAAGAAAAAAACAGATTGATCTAATTATAAATAACCTAAATTTATAGGATCAAATTGTAATTTCCAAAGTTCACACCTTCTTCCCCAAAGTTCACCGCCGCCGTCTGCCCCACCGACACCTACCCACTCCTTCAAATTTCTCTCCTTCGACACCGCCGCCGTCTTGCATCACCGCCGCCCACCCCTCCTTCAAATACCTCTCCCTCGACACCGCCTAATTCCTCCGCCACACCTTACCCCAACCCCCTGCAACTTTGTTGCGTCTGCCATGGATGTCACCTCCATGGCAGCACACTCCCCCTTCCATCATCGGCCAATCATCATAGGCTACTCCGAGCGGCGACCCTACCTCACTGGAGATTGGAGAAGAAGGTTGTGGTGGTGCAGAAAGGAGGCGTGATTTTTTTTTTTTTTTCTTTTGATTAATTTTGTTCATATCACTATTTTAATATAAAATGTAAAATACAACATTACAACAAATATAAAAACTTTTAATATTAATATATTTAAATTTTTGTTTATATAATTTTTACTTTTTGTAATTACAAAATAATTTTATTTTATATAAAATTAGATAATTATGATATAAAATTTGGTGTAATTAGAATTAATTATCATGTACTAATTGCTGAAAAAACCCTAGGACATTTCAGTCTTTTTACATTTAGTCAAAGCATAAAATTAAAAAAGGTGCAGTGTGCTTCGAAAATGTTAACACAGGGGCATAAGAGAATTATTCTTTTACAGGGGTATTTGGCAATTAGAGATTACACAGGGGTGGTATTTGCAATTAACTCCAAAAAATAGAGGGTACTTTTTACAGTTTACTCTTTTTTTAAACTTCATCTTCCATTACTTAATTTCGTCTAGTCTGGTATATTTTGTTATCAGACGATAAGTTTGAGTACAAAATATTACAATGAACACTTGCACGAAAACGAACCAACAGAGTGAAAGACTGAAGGAAATTAGTTTAAAATTAGTTTAAGGACAGAGTAATTGGTGAGCAGATAAAACAATGTTTTATAAGTTAACTGATACTTCTTAATCTATGAAGCTTAGTAGCACTCAAAGACTCACTAATTTTCTCTCCATTTCAATGCAAATCGAGTAGAGATACGTTTATGTTCCTCGTAGTCTGGTAAATCTGACAAACTTGTCGGATCCCATTCTCTTCGATTCCTGTTGTAAATCTCCAAGCTTACTTCCTCCAAATCCGGCAGCCACAGCTGTCTTAATTCATCTTGGTTTCCACCTTCTCTCTGCATTAGATTCTTCAACATTGACTCGGAGTCCGTGTAGTTGATATCATCGATGGTTCTTGGACGACAAATGCAAAACAACCCATTTGAAAGAGGTGAAAAGTAAGATAAATCGCCTCGTAATTTCAACTTGTCCACCACAACTGTAGGTTTATTTTCATCTTTAATATCTTGTACCAGATCATTGTTTTCTTTAAATATGTCCTCAGCATTTATGCTTACCGACTGCCAAATACTGAGAGAAATTTCGGATCGGCTTAACGACTCAAGCAGTTTATGTAGCTGAAGTAACCACAAAGAAGGATCATCCGTAAAAAACAGAAATAAAGTTGAACTCCACTGTCTAAAAGTTGTTGCGAAAGAGATGGATGGGATAAGCAATCCA
The DNA here is from genome assembly GCF_056151865.1 of Erythranthe guttata. Classification (NCBI taxonomy): domain Eukaryota; kingdom Viridiplantae; phylum Streptophyta; class Magnoliopsida; order Lamiales; family Phrymaceae; genus Erythranthe; species Erythranthe guttata. The sequence continues at coordinate 3,051,851 of NC_142537.1, read as the reverse complement.
TGATATCCAAAAGTGTTTATGTTTGGGGCATCAATAAATACATGTGATTCTTCTATGGATTCATCAAGTCCGTCACAGTATAAAATAACCAAGTTGTCGAGACTCGGGAATTTACACGAAGAAAAGTCGTCAAACGAAAACAACATGACACGTTCCATATATAAACTATTGAGACTATGAAACTCCGCACCTTTGGGAAACGAAACATCCGCATACTCAATTTTGATGGTTTCAAGAGATGCGGGATGGATTTCGATGCTACATTTTTCGTCAAATGAAGATGAAAAGGAAAATTTCTTGAGACGAAGAAGATTATTCGCCTTGATGTTTCTTAACCTCTTGCATGATTCGAGAGATAGAGTTTCTATCAAAGGGCAGCTTGTAATTATCTTCTCAAAAATCCTGTCCTCGATGTTGACCTTTTCGAGATGAAGTTTTTTCAGATGCTTAGAGAGAATATTCCTTTCAATAGTGGTTCGGTCCAACATGAATCCTTCGACATGCAAATCTTGGAGAAATTCTGCCTCAAAGACTACAGAGGGCAGTTTAACACGTCCCGTTGTCCGACGACTATCTTTCGAATAAATAGAAAGACGAAACTCCTTCACACCCATGTTTGTTAGTGCTTGGATCCACTTTTCAAGAAACCAAATGGATTTAAGATCCGAATAGTCTAGAGACATAGAAAGTTGAAATTTCTCTAAGCAAATCCTTTGATCACAGTATCGCTGTAAAGTCTTCTCAACGGTGGATAGAAATTCTTCTTTGAAGTTTGTGTCTGACAAATCAAGATTGGGTCGAGTGCACCAAATTTCACGCCATGATTTGGACAAGACAGATGTTCTGACGGCCTCTTCTTGGGAGAGGAGAGAAAGTATTCTCTGCAAGATGTCCTCTGACAACTCGGATATTCTGTCCATGTTTTAACGGCGTTGCGGATTACTCTTTTCTCTCAGGGTTTGCATAAGCTTCTTTTATATTTTCCATAAGCTTGTTGGAAGGTTCTAATTTGACTAGGACTAATTTATTTTGACTAGGAGTAATTTCTATTGCTTACAACTCTACACACCGTAAAATCCAATGATTTTTTAGCAAAAAAAAAAAAAAAAAAAAAAAAGAATCCAATGATTTATCTTTTGGCACGGCCCGTTAAGGTAGCGGACCCGGACCTGGTGCCCACAAGGAACCAACCCTCATTGGAGTTGAAATTCCCACACTGCGGCTGCCACGATTCAATCCTAGGACCTTGCACCAACTTACCACCTCCGGAACCAGTTGAGCTACACCCATGCGGGCGCAAACGTGATTTACTTGTTTTATGATTCTTAACTATTAGGGGTAGATCCCACTTGGTTGTATGATTCTTACCTAATGTGTTATTTCTTGGAAGCGAAAAACCCACCCGGATAAAAAACAAATTAGCACATAGATCCCTATGTTTTGTTTTACGAGGCATACCGCCCCGTTTCAAAGTTAGTTGCATGAAATGACTAAATTATCCCTAACAAATTTTTGTTATTATTTCATTTATAAACAAATAAAATCAAAAAACTATAAAAGAAAACGAAAAAAAGACAAGCTATCTTCTTCGAGTTATTTGCACAGACCCCCCTGTGTAAGTTGTATTGACTAAAAAAGCCCCCATATTAACATAATTAGCAATTAACCCCCTATGTCGCATTTTATTTAGTTCACTGCCCCCTACTGAAAATAAATATGTTGACTAAAATGAAGTGACTATGCTACCCTTCAATTAATAACATAAAATTAGAAGTAATATGTAATAGAGGCCAATTGCAATTTTACTAAACTTCTAGACCTTAAATTAGGGGACTGGATTGTAATTTCCCCAAACATAAAATCGAATTGGATTTCAATATAATTAATTCAAAATTTGGATCAAATTGCAATTTTTAAAATTTCTTAAATAAAGAAAAAAAACACATTTTTGTATGGAAAAAAAAAAGGAAATATAAAAGAAAAGAGAGAAATTACCCAATTTTTTTCTTCCCCCATTGAAATTGCGACGACCACCGGCAAACTTCCACCGCCACCACCGACAATCACCTGGTCAAGCCGCCTTCTCCAAACAGAGAGCAAAAACATGTCTTCCCCAAAATTCTTCTTTCCCATTGACATCACCACCACCACCAAACTCAAAACACCACCTCTTCCTTTAACCACCTGCCTCCACCGCTCTTCTCCTCCCATCCACGGCAACTTTTCCTTGCCAGTTTCATACCAGCCGATTCTTCTTTTGCAAATTTTAGAATCTTAGCAAGCCTAGCAAAATTACTAAACTCCGGCCAAAGCTCTAATCGCCACCACAACCAAAGCCCTAATCGCCGCCATTGTTGGAGAAGAGGATAAAAAGCAGAAAAAAACAAGGGGGTTGGATCCGGAGGCATCAGGTACCTTGCATAATGACGGGCTACTGTTGGGAAACGCCGGAGAAGACGCCAAAAAATGCAGAAAATAGTTTTTTCGTGGATTTCTTTTCTGAAAAGCTCTGTTTTGATGGGGGCAGATATGTTATTTGATTACCACGGGGTTGTTGATGGGTTTTGCATAAGAATACTAAGGTTGAACATTAGCTCCAAACCGAATCGAATTTCGTCGGAGAAAATGTTGGAGTGGTGGGGCGAAGCGGAGGCTGAGGATATGGAGGGAGGTGAGGTCGGAGAGATTGTTCGCCAGAAGGAAAGCGGCAATTAGATATGTTCAAGTGTATTTTTCAAAAATTGCAAATCAATCCCTGACGTAGGAAGAAGAGGGTCTTTATGAAACTTCAAGGGTCTGAATTGAAAATTTTGAAAACTTTATTTGGGACATATTTTTGAAATTTATGATTTAAAGGGTATATGGGTCTTTTCAAAAAAAATAAAATGAACTCTAGTCGCATATTTGGCGAGTATATCACACGACCAGCTCGTAGGGGTCTTAATGTCGTTGACTATGCAACACGGGGATTATGCTAATTATTTTGACATAGGGGTTTTTTTAGCCATTAGAAATTACACAGGGATGTCGGATGCTAAAACCTCGTGGCACCCAACCCAAACCCACCAACCTTTTTCATACAACTTCCGCCGGCACACCACCGCATCTACACCACCACTAAGATGCCAATACTCGGAAATCTCCATCATTTGGGTGTACGGATCTCAAGCATTGAATAAGAGAGATTGGGTAACGGGATCGGGGAGAATCAGAAAAATGAAACGGAAGGGGTTTAATAATTTATGTTTCTTTTCTCCATCGCGATTCAAGCAAGCTAAGGAGTCGGCGGTCCTTTGGTTTCTTCTCCTGGTTTTTGCTGGAAATAGTCACAATGAAGAAGTAGGGCTGGTAAGATGGTTTTTTTTTGGAAATATGAACGCCTGAATTGAAAATTTGAAAATTTCACTTTATATCTGAAACTTTTGGGGTAAATTTGTATTTTTAAAAATTTCTAATTAAAGAGTATTCAAGTCTTTTTTGACAACAAACGCACCCCACTCGCATGTATGGTGAGCGTAGAGTCTTTGCTAATTTTTTAACATAGACTTTTTTTTTTTTGACAATTCGAGATTACACAGGAGTGTGGTAAGTGTTGATACCCCAGTTTGTATGTAGTATGTAATGTGTACACGGTAATTAAGTTATTGATTACTTATGCGAAATAGAACTATACATTAATTTTCCTAAGGGCAAATTGCACTTCACCCCTTAAATATTGCCGTTTTTGCACTTTCCCCCCTAGAAATAGAAAAACGAGACTGTCCCCCTTAGAAATATATAAGTCGGTGCACTTTGCCCAAAGTCTCGATTTCCAGGCTAATTCTCGCCGGATTAAGGTTGGATTTTGCATGATTTTTCTTGCAAAACAAAACAGTAAATAATATCAGTTTAATAATTCAAACAACGAACTCAAGAGCACTAAGATGCACAATACAAATTAATTCAACCTAAATACCCCATATGAGCTCAATATTAATTAGTTCAAGGTAGAAGAGAAAAGATCGATGTAGCATAGTTATCCCCAATTCTACAAGATTTCAGTTCCCCCAATGTTCAGATCAAAAGACAAAATATCATAGGTATGGATAAAATTATGGAGAAAATTGTTACCTTTGCGGATCGATGGAAAACACCTGGTCGTTGCCCGCGGATTCAATTGATTTTGGGAGTAAAAGAAGAACCCTAGGATTTTTTTTGCTATACGATCTAGGAGAAAAAGAAGACCCCCAAACGGTAATACTTGTTGGAAAAAATGGTCAATGACATTTATAACATTTAAAAACTCCGTAAAAGACTTGTATACCCTTCCTAGTTACTAAAATCCGGCGAGAATTAGCCTGGAAATCGAGACTTGGGGCAAAGTGCACCGACTTATATATTTCTAAGGGGGACAGTCTCGTTTTTCTATTTCTAGGGGGGAAAGTGCAAAAACGGCAATTTTTAAGGGGGTGAAGTGCAATTTGCCCTTTTCCTAATGTCACTCAAATATAATGCCTTTTAATCTATGAAGATTTTATGAGAAAATATAACTATACATTAATTTTCCTAATGTCACTCAAATATAATGCCTTTTAATCTATGAAGATTTTATGAGAAGGTTTATGATCACCAACCTTTATAATTTAGATTCAAGAGTTTAGTCTCTTTCGTCAATAAGCCCATATTTACTTAATTTATTTTAACGACAATTTTCTTCAAACTTTAATCAAGTGAAGTTGTGTGATTCATCTAACTCAAAACAAATGAACCGTACGCGTGAGCTATAGAAATTGCTAGCATGTATAAAATAAATTAACTGTTTTAATTTTAATTTTAAAACAGAATAATAAATAACACCTAATAAAATATTTTTGAGTCTTGATCATTGCATTAGAGAATACTTTGCAGTAGAAAATCTCAATCTTGCCCAATAGGATGTTTAGAGTTTTTTTTTTTTTTGTAGTTTAGCCTTGGAGATGCTCTTAGTGTGTTTATTTCTATAGTATGACGGTGTTGACTTTTCTGGCCTGCGGGAAGTGAAAGAAAGTTTTATCCTATTATTATTTTGTCTTTTAACTCAATTTGATTCGATTTGGAACTCTTAATTTCTTGAGTTCTTGATTTTTTATTAATGGTGGGTTGTAAGGAAGAAAGAAAAAGTGGTGGAAAATAAGGAAGAAGAGAGAAAATAGAGAGCAAATTAGGGCTCATTGTGCATTTGGACCTGAAAAGACGAAAATGCCCATATATTTGGGCACGTGTAATTCATGCGCGCCGGATCCCAACAAGTTTGGCCGCAAAGTCAGTTATAGGTGGCAATGTACATAAAAAATGTGACCGTGTAAATTTATATTGTTAAGGTGGCAAAGTGTAAAATTGGCCTAAGTACAGGTGTCAAAATGCTATTTACTGTTATTCTTCTTCAACTGAATAATTTCGTCTAGTTTTAAGTTCATGGTCAAAAAGAGTTAAAAGACGATTCTAACCTTAATCCATAGCAGTATCTTATGGAATATACATAGTTCAATCCATAGTATCTCATTGATCCATAGCAGTATCATTGAAAAACAATCGATGTATTGATCTTCATGAAAATATAAAACCAAGATTATCAGATTCCACATTGTTCTCTTGTGTAAATTGTTCACTACCATTCACGTTAAAAAGTTAGACAAAATGCAATTCGCCCTCTAGACAGCCAGACAGATTACTCTAGTGAAATTTCTAGATTTCACAATCTCTCCCCTACAAATTCAAATATTGAAACTCTCCCTCTTCCAAATTGTATTATAGTTGCACTTTGCCCTAAATGGGACTTTCCGGCGTATATTTCACCGGCTTTTTTCATATCTCAATCAACTTGAAGGGCATTTTCATCCTTTCACCATATCGCTTTATACGACGAATACAAAGCGTCAAGAAAAGTGAAAAAAAAAAAAACGTTAGGAAGATTACACACGACGGTTTCAAGCCGTCAGGAAACCTTATACATTGAAAAAACATGAATTGTTTACAGAGTACTAAATGCCAAACTTTCATTTGTAGTTAAATTTACATAATTCTAAACATTACAATAAAAAATCTAAAATTAATTGTGTCAGCCTCTCTTTTCACATATATCCTCTCTTGCGACCATATGCCTTCTTCCAAACACATTGCTAAGAATATCCAACTTCGAACTTGATAGGATGCATTCGATCAATAAAAAAAACTTAATACTTCTCTGCCAAAAAAAAAAAAAAAAAAAAAAAGGTTCTTGTTCAATAAAGCTACACCAAAATCATTCATATATCAGCAAATTGACGAGATCTTATTCTCTATCAATGATTTTTTTAACCAGGCCATAACTTTATTTCTGACCGTCTCCAGTTTATCTCGAACATTAATACGTAGTAAGACCATCATTATTTTGATGGAAAACACAAACATAAAAAAGAACAAGAAAAAGTTAAACATAACATTTAGGGCAAATTACGAAAACCCCCCTCATGTTTGGGTAATTACAGTCACCCCTCAACTATGTATTATCTTACAAAAATACCCCTCCAGCGAAAATTTAGGGATGTTAAATCGATAAAACCGAAACGATTTGGTTCGGTAAATAACCGAATTACATAAATTTGATGTAAAAAATATTTAAAAGGAGGGGTAGCTGTAATTACTAATTACCCAAACAAGAGGGGTTTTTTCGTAATTTGGCCATACCTCAGGGAGTGGCCGTAATTTGCCCTAACATTTATACAGTCTTCCTAGAATCAAGAAAGTAGTAACAGAGTCGACTTACTCCGCAAGATAAAAGCTTCTAAGTCGAACTGGATTTTTGTTGAGCTGAACTGCTGTCAAGAGTACAGACATGAAACTTACCACTCCCTTTACTTCCAAAGTCGCTTTCATTTCCATAGCTTCGTTTCCCTTATAGCCTGTTTACAAGTAGGAATGAAGAAAAAAATCACAAACTTTGTGCTAATTTAATATATATATATATATATATATATATATATATATATATATATATATATATATATATTATCCCATTCCATTCTAAATGGCTTGCCTTGGCATTCTCCCCGTGATCAAGACTAAGGATATTATTACAACTAAAACACGAGAATATAAACATAGTTACGTACGTTCATCAAATTATATAAAGCTCAACCCAAACTCTGCCATCCATACGAAGGTCGAAAATGTAATTAAGCAATTTCACTACTCTCAGACGGAACAAATATGCTGCAAATAATATAAACAGGACACGATAGTTTCTAGGTGACGGAATTATCCTAAAAAGTTTGATAGTATACTTTATCTCATCCAGTTATTTTTTCTATTAATTAGTTCACAAACGATAAATCGGAGCAAAAAGAATATCACAATGAACTCTTGTAGAAAATCAAAACAACAGAAAGGAAGACTGAAACTAAATGTATGATAGGTTAACAGATACGATAATAAGCAGAATATTTAAATGATTTCTCGGTAATACGATTGAAAGACTCACAAAGTTTGTCTCCATTTCAATGCGCGAGTACGTTCGTATTTCAATTTTTTATTGTTCGCCAATTCTGACACAGTTATCGGGCGCCATTCTTTTCGATTCTTGTCCTCGATTTCCAAACTGGCTTGCTCCAAATCCAACAACCACAGCTCATGTTTGAACTGATCTTGCTCTCCACTCTCTCTCTTCGTTAGAACATTCCACAAAAACTCGGTACCTTTCATCCCCCACCTCATGAAGCAAATGTTGCCGAAATTTTTCGGACGACAAATTCGAAACAACCCCTTTAAAAGTGTCGAAAAGCGACATAAATCACAATTCAAGAGCAAGCTCTCCACCGCAACAGGTTTATTGCAACCGTCGTCGAGTACCAGGTGGACGTTGTCGTGAATTATGAGTTGTTCACAGGCACCCCTGAAGTGATTGCAAAATTTATAATTAATATCCAGACAAATATTAAATCGGCTCAACGACTCGAGCAGTGTTCTTAGCTTGAGCAACCACGAAGCCGAACGATCGCCTTTCGGAAACACGTATAGATGTGTACTACACTCGGTGGAAGTCGTTGCGAAAGAGATGGATGGGATAACGGATCCTAAATATTCAAAATATACCAAGTTTGGTGCATCAATAGATATACGCGATTCTGCGAGTGTGTAACAATACCGCAGAGTCAAGCGTTTGAGGCTCGGAAATTCACACGAAGATAAGTTATCCAGTGAAGATTCAACACCCGACAAATGTAACTCACTGAGATTACGAAAATCCGAACCTTTGTGGAAAGGAATATTACTGTGACTAATTTGAATAGTTTCGAGAGATGAGGGGTATATTATTATTATCGTCTGAAGAGTGTTGGCCTTAACGTAGACGTGCTCGAGACGAAGTTTTTTCAGATTCTTCGAGAGCGCTATCCTTTCAATAGCCTCTTGCTCCAACATGAATCCCTGCACGTGCAAATCTTGGAGCGATTCCTCTCCGAATACTATTCGCGGCAGTTCAACAAGCACACACTTACGGTACTCCGAATGAATCGAAAGACGAAACTTCTTCACGCCCATAGTTGTGAGTAACGGGATCCATTTTTCAAGAAACGAAGCGGGTTCTTTGTTGTCTGAATAGCATATATGTATACAGAGGCTAAATTCCTCTAAGCCCATATTTTGATCACGGTATAGCTGTAAATTCTTGTCGACAGCGGATAGAAATTTCTTGGGGTTACCTTTGAAGAAGGTGTTGTCTGAAAAATCGAGATTGGGGCGAGTACGCCAATTGCAGCGCCATGATTTCGACAGGGGGATAACTATTTCAAATACTAACTTTTGCTTACTTGAATACCAAAAAAATAAAAAATAAACAATTAATTGTAAATTATTTTAATGCCCTTAATGAAAATTAAAACCAAAAAAATATTACAAATACTATTTTTCTTTCTTAAATACCAAATAATCAAAAACCTAAAAAAAACATTTCCCTCCTCACTCACAAACCCCTCACCTCCTTCTTCTCCCTCCCCAAAAACCCTCCTAAAAAACCTCAAAACAAAAGAAATCAAAACCTTACACAACTTGCAAAATGGCGTCAAATGACAATAGAATGGTAGTTTACGAGCAAGGAGAACCCATTCAAGTATGTATTCATGTATTTTTTGAGCTAAAACATCGATTTTGAATTTTTTTTTTTTTTTTAAACTCGCCATGTATTTTCGACACATACAGGTCGAAAATACCCTTATTTTTCGACATGTATGTGTCGAAAACATAACAATTCATATTTTATTAAGTTTCGACACCTAAGTGTCGAATTTTGATACAATTTTCGACACCTAAGTGTCGAAAATATAAAAAAAAATAAAAATAAAAATAAAAAAAGTAAAAAAAAAAAATTACACAGATCTAATTTGACAGCTAGCTGTCGAAAATTGGTTGAATATTCGACAGCTAGCTGTCGAAAACTCATCCAAATTTCGACAGCTAGCTGTCGAATTATCAAAAATCCCATTTTAAGCTTTCACATTTTTCGACAACTATATGTCGATTTTGGATGAATTTTCGACATCAAGCTGTCGAAAATTCATCAAAAATCGACATATACAGGTCGAAAATTGTGAACGAAGAACCAACCCACGAATCTCAAATCAATGCTCAAATCGACTGAAATTAGATGCACCCATTACTAATTAACGATCATTTCTACCTAAAACAATCAAATCCTAATTACCCATATCAAACAATCAAATCCTAAGTAAATATTAAAGAAAAAAAATTCGAAAAAAATTATTACTTGGATGAATGAAACCGGAACGAAGAAGCGGCGGCGGGTTGATAACAATGGACGAAGAAGCGGCGGCGGCGTACGGTGGCGTTCGGCGGCGTTCAGCGGCGGCGGCGGCGGCGGCGAGGGTTGGAGGTTTTTTTTTTACAACAAAAGTATTTTTTTCTTTTTTTTTATTTGGTTTTTGATTAGGTAATTTCTAATAAAATTTGATATAATTGATTTTTTGTATAAAAGGGTGTTTTTGTAATTTTCTTTTTATTTTGGTATTAAAGTAAGAAAAAACTGATAAATATGTACTCAATTTTGGTTTTAAACTTGGTAGTATTCAAGTAAGCAAAATTAGTATTTGAAATAGTTGCCCCCTTTCGACAGGATAGATGTTCGGACAGCATCTTTTTGGGGGAGGAAATACAGAATTCTCTGCAAGATGTCTATTGGCAACTCCGATATTCTGTCCATGGATTTGGAATCGTCTTCTGATTTTGCTCTCTTCATGATATTTTTCTCCGTCTGATTCATAAACCCTAATGAAATTGTCAGATTAATTTTTATTTTTATTTTGGGTGAAGGCGTCCGATTATAAACTTATTAATTATTATTTATTTTATAATTATATTTCTAAAAATCCATTGGACCATAACTGAACCCATAGTGAGAATCTTATTAATTAGGGTGTCTGGTTATATTCACCAGGTGTAGCATAGAATTTCCCATTAATTATTATTAATTGTTTATTTTTTCTCTTGCGCGTGAAGACCTCTTTTCCTTGTTTATGTACCCAGGGCCGGTTCTGAGGGGAGGCGAAGTAGGCGGTCGCCTAGGGCCCCCGATTTTTTTCTAAAATTTGGGGCCCCCAAATTATTTTATATACACTTTATATATTAGTAATTATTTTTAAAAATTTATTATATATAATATTTTTGAACATCGGTTCTAAAATAAATTTAAACTAAATGATCAATAGATATTTTTGAAATTTTCTTAACATTGGGGCCCCTAAATATTAATTTATAATGTCTTAATTACTTATTTTTATTCTAAAATAAGAATCAATATTTATTAGTGTATTCAAGTTTATAAATATTTTTGAAGTCTATTGCTATAAAAATTATACGTCACGGGAGGAAGTGAACCAGCAAATCATATTGTTAATTTTGAATTTTTGTCCATATTTTTAGTTACTTTATATTCATACATTTCAAAAAATATTTCGGGGGCACTGCCCCCGAACCCCCCACAATCTTTATTTTCTTCATTTTTTAGAAAAAAAATTATAAAATATTCTTTTTACTACATTCAATTTCGAACACCCATTAATAAAAAAAAAAATGGTTCATAAAATTGAGGCCCCTGTTTTCAGTTGTTCTTTAAACCTCGCCTAGGGCCCCCGAATTCCCAGGAACGGGCCTGTATGTACCCAATGGCGAAATCTCGGATTATATTATGCTACATCGGGTGAAATACACTGGGTAGACCATTCATATACACACACACCAACATTTGTACCCAATGGCGAAATCTCGGATTATATTATGCTACACCGGGTGAAATACACTGGGTAGACCATTCATACACACACACCAACATTGGTGTGTGTAGATCAACGGTAAAAAATCACTCGGACCGGGTGTAGGATAGAAATAACCCGAAATCTCTCAATCAATTAAGACCCAAAACAACCCCCCTCCAATTTTGTTTTCCTAACAATTTTTTTTTCTTATGTACTCCCTCTGTCCCTTATTATATGTCTTTTTGGAGTGTTTTTTTTGTCCCAAATTATTTGTCATTTTAGAGTTTCAATATGGTATTAATTGCATTTTTATCAATTTTGCCCCTTATCACTCTTAATTAGTTAATTAAAAAATAATTAATGACAAGGGTATTTTAGTATTTATTATGTTATTTTTGGTATAATTTATACATATTTATTGACTATCTTAATCTACGCGTAACCACCAAAAACGACATTTAAAATGGGACGGAGGGAGTATCAGTTAATGTACTTTCACCCCCAAACTTTCAATTTATACACTTTAGTCAGTAAAAATAAAAACAAATTCTCTTAATTCACTCCCATATTGTAGCCCTCAAGAAAAAACCCTGCGTCCGCCCATGATTAGACCCACCGACCTTGCAAACGTGATTTGGATGCACAGTTATTTTAATGAAAAAAGCTAACGGGCACGACTTAACCACAAGGGGTTGCCCATATGTTGATATTATGAGCACAAGGTGATTATCTGCAAAAACTTGTATCCACATGAGGATTAAGTGATATTTGCTCTTGTTTTTAACATTTTGAACCTTAGTACTTAATAGTTTTATCAATGTGGGTGTTCTTATTTTCCGAAAAAATTATGAAAGTTTTCGAAAAAATTTAAACCCTAAAACTATTTTTTTTCCGAATTTTTGAAATTCAAAAATTTCCATAACTTTTGGAATAGAAATGAATTTATAGATTCCGAAAATTTTGTATTGAGAATTGGTTCTGTACTTCCGAAAACAATTGGAAAAAAATTCTGAAAAAGTTGATTCCGATATGTTCCATCTATCTTTCACCCCAAATTGAAACTCATAACAATAAACTTGGAGACGGAGACATTAGATTAATTAATATACTAATTATGGCCATGAAAACTGACGATTGGTAGGGGGAGTTAGATGTTACACCTGGTTATTTACACCGCGTAGGACAAAATCGTAGATTTGATTAAATAACTACCCACTAAGCACACATGCACATAGACGTGTGTGTAATTAATTATGTGCAAATATACGATTCAAATCCACTCAGGGTAAATGATCAGATGTAATATCTAATTTCTTGACTTTCACGTCTGCTAACTCTTGAAACAACAAGACTTTACTACAAATAAGATCTTAAACAAATTAAACAAAAAGAAAGAAAGACCAAAGCAACTAAACCAGATAAACCTATCTGCATGTAATTAAGTTAAGAGAAGCATAAAAAATTAAATCAATTCTCCATATGTAAATACTTGCTAATTTATCGAATAGTGTAGGGACTCAAAGTATGGCAAATTAAAGGTTTCTCTCCATTTCAATGCAAAGCGAGCACGGATAAGTTTACCTTGAACGCAGTTTCGCAATTCGGAAAAACGTGTCGGGCTCCATTCTTTTCGATTGTCGTCATAAATCTCCATGCTTACTTCTTCCAACTCTCGTTTCCATTCGTCTTTGTCTCCACTTTCTCTCTGCGTTAAAATCTTCCACAGATGCTCGATGAGTTTCATATCCCACTCCACCATATCGAAGTCGCAGATGTTTCTTGGACGACGAATACAAAACACCCCATTTAAAAGGGGTGAAAAGAGAGACAAATGACCGCATTTCAATTTCACTCTCTCCACCACAAGAGGTTTAGTACGAATTATGAATTGTTGCTCATGAACAATCCCGGGATAATATATATAATTAATGGCCAGACTACGAATACTAGATTGGCTTAATGATTTGAGTGTTCTTTTAGCTTGATGAACCACCAAGAAGAAGAAGCATCTGTCGAACGCACATATATATGTGAATCCCACTCGTTCAGAGTGGTCGCAAAAGAGATGGATGGGACAAAGTTTCCTCTATATTCAAAAGATTTTATTTTTGGGGCATCGATAAATAGCTCGATTACTTCGAATCCATCACAATAGTCGAGAATCAGACGTTTCAGACTTGGGAATTTACACGATGAAAAGTTGTCAGGCAACAAACTGACACCGCGCAGACGTAAATCGTCGAGAAAACAAAACTCCGCACCCTTGTGAAACAAAAGGTTACCGTATGTAATCAGGGCCGGTTCTGAGGGGAGGCGAAGTAGGCGGTCGCCTAGGGCCCCCGATTTTTTTCTAAAATTTGGGGCCCCCAAATTATTTTATATACACTTTATATATTAGTAATTATTTTTAAAAATTTATTATATATAATATTTTTGAACATCGGTTCTAAAATAAATTTAAACTAAATGATTGTTGGGTGCTAAATACCAACACGCAAGTGTACGTATCGCAAACAAGTAGTAAAGTAGACTCGTGAGAGTCGGATGTCGATCCCACAGGGAATACGCAAATTATTTAATCCTAAGTACCAAATTTTAACAGTTACGATTTTTATCCAGCCTACGCAAGTTTGTCAAATTAATTAACTAAATAAATTAAACTAATTAAGAAAGCAATTAAACACGAGAAAATATCAATATAAAACGGATCTAGGATTTTATCTTCCCCCTATGCGATAATTCTTCACCCAATTAATCTCCTATCATGCAAGTTACGATTCCCGATTATTAACCCAAGACACGAAATTATTCATAACCAGCTGTCGCTGCGCTATAAACCTATTATTCATAAAAGATTCACTATATGTCTATGCAAACCTAGTATAAATAAAGCATTAAATAACAAGTCTCGACAACGGCTACCTAAGGTATTATCTGTATGTCTACGATAATACATGCAATCAACACACGCATTCGGTGAAAAACTACTCGAAGGCTCTTCTATCTCTGTTCTAATTATTAAAACGATCTGTCAATCAATTCTAACAATAACAAATAGCAACATAAGTTAGCTACGCTCATGCACTAAATAAGATCAAGATAGAAGAAATAATCGAAGAATTAAACTTGCATAAAAGTCGAAAAAGAGGTTCGAATCACCACATAGGGTTCCAATAAAATCCTAGAATAAAAACTTAGCTACTCATGTTCGTAACGAAAAGCATAATAAAAATACGAAAATTCATAAAAATCAGAAAAGAAAAGGAAAAAGGAAAACTAGGATGAAGAGTCGTCAAGTCTTCGTCTTCGTTCTCTTGCTCCTTGATTGCGTGTCGAAAGATGAAAGCTAAAAACTAAAAATAAAGATAGATGGTAAAAGATAGATCTAATTGTGTGCTCTTGGCCTTTAAATAGGGTGCAAAAATATAATAGGGCGGGTTTCCTTGTGTAATTAAAATTCCTTCACTGCGCCTTCACGTCCACCCGGACGGCCGTGTGAGATTATGCTTTAAAATCCGCACGGCCGCGCGGGCTTTAATTCTGCAGGAAATCTGACTTTTTTCACTTTTGGCCCACTTTTTCTCTGAATTTGCAGTTTTCACCCCAAAAGTTGTCAATTCTTCAATTTGCACCTAAAATACAAATAATAACCAAATTAAGCACCAATTATCGTAAAAACACACCAAAAGCTCCAATTAAAAGGTATAATTAAGTGTATAAATATACACTTAACACACCCCCAAACTTGAACTTTTGCTTGTCCTCAAGTAAAATCAAATCAAGAACACAAATCATGACAATACATCTCATTACATAGGTCGATTGGTCAACTTCGTGTTTTCAGAACTTGCAATTATGATGACAATTCATAAGTATTCGCAAGCTTAACATTCAACGGCACTTAGTCACTCACCATTACCAAAAACCACAAATCATACAATTACTTCAAGTATCCAATATTTGCAAGTTAAAGATAGAAAGAATTTGTACTTACATGCATATATTTGACTCCAAATACTCACCAAATTATTTTACTCAACTAATATTGAACAATAAGCTATTGGAATCATTGGGACTTTGTGGCTTTCAATTGTTAGGCTCTTTGGTCCGAGGTAGGTAATATGGGTATATGTGGCTAATTTTCTTGAATTGAGGTGATTACGCCAAAATTTGAAAGATAGGCGTTTGAAACAATGAATTCACCTCTAGGGACTTAAATAAACTCGATTCTCCAAAATTCACACGTCAACACTTTTGCCTTGAGGCAATGGATCGAGTTTTCAACACAACTCAACAACTAGTCCTTATTTCTCCCTTCTAATCTATTCTTCTTCTTCTTTTTATTTTTTTTTTTTTTTTATTTTTTTTTTTTTTTTTTAATCGAAGGATTTAGATATATATATATATATATGAAGATGCACATATATATCTATCGTTTTTCTTTTTCTCTTTTTTTTTTTTTTTTTATTTTTTTTTATTTTTTTATTATTTTTTTTTTTTTTTAATTTTTTTTTTTTCGAAGAAGAAGAAAGATCTTATAAGAATTTCTCGACGGACCTCCAAGGGATGATTATTCAGAAATCTCCACTTTTCTACCTTCTATATATTGGCTAAAAGAAAGAACACCTTTTTTCTCCGAGGCTCAAATCAAGGTTCTAAGGATAAAAATTTAAAGGTAGGCTTGAAAGGCTCAAACGGTTCAAAGAAGGCCCAAATCATATCCCAAATCACTTATTATCAACACTTCGTATCATACCTGTCCTAAGGTGAGATTTAAAACCGAACAAAGCATGATTGAGCACAAATAAATTCCAAATTTAACATGCAAAACATTCAACCAAAGCAAAGCACAAGGTGTGATTCCTAGCAATAATTCACTTCTACGTTCCGTTGAATCGAAAGCTAAACAAATACATACTCCTTATCAACATAAAGCAAGTAGTTTCATCATCAAACATTGACCATCTACCATCATCGTAATTCATCGATGCATCGAACAAATTTTTTTTTTTTTTTTTTTTTTTTTTTTTTTTTTTAGAATAAAACGAAAATAATAAAACGGCAACTAAAACAACAAACTAAAACATGCACAATAAAAAAATAAAACACACATAAAGCACATAAATGAAAACAAGTAGTTAACCACCCCCAAACTTAAAATTCACATTGCCCTCAATGTGATTTGCCCGGAGTTTAAGGATAGAAAACACCTGTTTTAAATGTCGGGACCATCGTCGGGATTATACGTGAATTGATGTGCAAAATTCCCCCCAAACTTGACTTGGGCAATTCGTCGAACACCTTGTGGGCGTTCTTGGTGGAGTGGGTTTGTGGAGAAAATTGCACCTTTCTTGAATCCCCCCTGCGCAAATCAACAAGAAACCACCACGATTAAGAAGTATGTGTGTGTAATTGGTGAATTTTCGGTGAATTTGGTCCAAGAAAATTGAAAATTTTGAAAAGAGGGGGGTAGGGTTCGAAGTGGAAGAGAGGGGATTTGGGAATTATGGAAATTGGGGTTTGGAAAAAACCCTATTTAATATGCCCGGATTTTTTTTTTATTGATTTAATTTTTTTTTTTATTTTTTTTTTTTTTTTTTTTTTCTTTCGCACGGCCGTGCGGAATTTTGGCCTTAAATCTGCACGGCCGTGCCATTTTGCATATTTGGGCAGTAGTGGCTTCAATTTTTGGACGGCCGTGTGATTTTTAAGGGAAAAATCCGCACGGCCGTCCCATTTCCGGATTTTATACAGTAGCATCCCCGAAATTCACACGGCCGTGTGAATTTCCTCCCTTTTTCTTGCACGGCCGTGTGAATAATTGCATTTAGGTCCCTGCAAAATAAAAACTTCTTATTAGTGCCCCTGAAACTTTTTTTTTTTTTTTTTTGTTTTTTTTTTTTTTTTTTTTTTTTTTTTTTTTTATTTATAAAATAAAATAAAAGCAAAACTAAAATTTAAAGTGACATAAAATAAATAATAAAAAAAAACGAAAGCTCGGGTTGCCTCCCGAGAAGCGCTAAGTTTACAGTCTTCAGCCAGACTTTGTCTGCTTCTTTGTTCAAGCTAACGTGACCGAAGTCACTTGGCGATTGCATCCCTCTCCCCAATAATGCTCGTTTGGTTCGTTAGGTGGCCACATCCACTTTGCACGTTCATCATTGTTATCATCCCAACTCTTTTGACTGTCTCTCGGCGGAGTTAAAATTGGGCTCGCACAATAAACTTGCTCCGTCCGACTATCTTTTCCGCCACCATCTCCTGCACTCAAAGATCCTTTCCCATGGTCTAAGATCAAAACGTCAAAATCGTCATGATTCGTAAAATCCACAAGATCAATAGCATAACAATCATTATCATCACATGGATTTTTATTAGCGCTAAAAACGTTAAATTTGATCGTTTGATCGTGCACTGTCATTGAAAGATCACCACTAGCACAATCAATTAGAGTTTTCGACGTGGCTAAAAACGGCCTTCCTAGAATAAGAGGTATCTCCCTATCTTCATCTATATCAAGTATAACGAAATCCACAGGGAAAATAAATTTATTCACTTTCACTAGCACGTTCTCTAGAATACCTTTTGGGTAAACTAGAGACCTATCGGCTAATTGAAGAGTTATAGCCGTTGGTTCAATCTCACCTAACCCAAGATTTTTGTAAATGGAATAAGGCATAAGATTAATGCTAGCACCTAAATCAATGAGTGACCGAAAATTTCTACCTCCAATAGTGCAAGGGATAGTGAACTTACCTGGATCGCCGAGTTTTTGTGGAAGTGGTCGTACAAGAATTTCACTGCATTGCTCCGTGAGTTGGATGATCTCATTCCCTTGCAATTTATTTCTCTTTGT
Organism: Erythranthe guttata; assembly: GCF_056151865.1. Classification (NCBI taxonomy): domain Eukaryota; kingdom Viridiplantae; phylum Streptophyta; class Magnoliopsida; order Lamiales; family Phrymaceae; genus Erythranthe; species Erythranthe guttata. Next base: position 3,033,734 of record NC_142537.1, on the reverse strand, counting down.
CACGAGCTCCTTGAGGAATTTCACCCACTTTGGCATCTTTTGAATGGCTTCGATAAACGGAATATTGATGTGGATTTCCTTCAGCTTGTTCAAGAATCCTTGGTGCTCGGCATCGAGCTTCTTCTTTTGAAGCTTTTGAGGATATGGGACTTGAGGTACTCGTGAGATCACTGTGGGAGATGGCGGTTCCTTGCGAGTTGCTTCTTTTTCCTCAATCACATTCGGCTTCTCGATCACCGTGTTTTGCTTCTCCTTTCATGGGGCTTCCTCCAATTGTCTCTCGTTCCTTAAACTCACGGCGTTGCACTGCTCGACGTTGTTCTTCCGAGGGTCTTCCGTGTTTGATGGCAGTGCTCCCGATGGCCTTGCTGTTAGTTGGGTTGCAAGTTGACCCATCTGTGTTTCTAAATTGCGGATGGAGGCTTGGGTGGTTGTCATAAACTGCGCCAAGATGTTTGCGAGATCTCCGCCTTGAGGTTGAGCTTGAGGCGGATTTTGGAATCCGGGCGCTGGTCGTGAATAATTAGGCGGTTGACCTTGAGGTGGTGCTTGCCTTGGTCCTTGCTGATTTCCTCCCCACCCAAAGTTAGGGTGATCCTTCCATCCGGGGTTGTACGTGTTGGAGTACGGGTTCCTCTGTTGTCGGTTGGTGTCATGCACATAATTCAGAGACTCCGTTTCTTCTACGCGCTGGTCGGGAACTTGGACTGCATGGACTTGCTGAGTTTGCAGAGCCGCTACTTGCTTCGATAGCTTCTCCAATTGGGCCGTGATTGCGGTGACTCCATCTAACTCCAAAATTCCGCCCGTCTTGACTGCTCCGCTATTCGACCGGTCCGATGCTCGCATGTATTTATTTCTAGCGATTCGTTCCAAGAGCTCGTATGCTTCGTCATAGGTCAAACTCATGAACATACCTCCAGCTGCAGAGTCGAGTACTGTCCTCGAGTTGTCTTGCAGTCCATCGTAAAATATTTGCAGCTGGCGCCACTCTTGTAGTCCGTGATTCGGGCACCTCCTCACTAACTGTTTGAATCGCTCCCACGTCTCGAATAGTGCTTCACCGGCTTCTTGTATGAAATTTTGAATTTCTCTCCGGATTCTCTCAGTTTTTGTTGGGGAGTTGTATGTGTTCATGAAAAGTTGAGCTAGCTGGGCCCACGACGAGATGGAGTGCGGTGCGCGAGTTTGCAACCATTCTCGGGCTGCTCCTTGTAGGGAGTGCTTGAACAGGCGGAGTTGCAGTGCTTCGGGTGTTACTCCGTTCATTTTGTGCGAGTCACATGTTTCGAGAAAGTTGACCAAATGGAGATGTGGGTCTTCATGAGCCAATCCGCTGAACATACCATTGTTTTGGAGCATCGTGAGGAGTCCCGCTCGAATCTCGAAATTGTTGGCTTCAATGGGGGGCTGTTGGATGCTTGATTGGAACCCATTGAGTGTCGGAACGGTGTACTCGTGCAAGGCTCGTTGGCGAGGCGGTGGATTGATTAGCTGGCGTTGCTCTTGCTCGATAATGACATCCCCTGCCGCATTCGGTAGGCGCCCTTGGACACCTCCCCCACGATTATTCTCGTCTTCCATCGTTGCCGGAGTGTTTTGGGCTAACCGTTGATTTCTCCTGGCTTGCCTAAACGTTCGCTCAATTTCGGGATCAAGAGGTAGCAAGCTCGTGTCGTGTCCTCTTCGCATAAAAAGTACCTAAAACAAAATAAAAAAAAATAATTAAATAAAATTGAAAAAAAAATTGGCTGAAGTAAGAAAAATTGTTCAAATTTAATATTAGGATAAATAAATAATTTAGCCGTATTCCCCGGCAACGGCGCCAAAAACTTGTTGGGTGCTAAATACCAACACGCAAGTGTACGTATCGCAAACAAGTAGTAAAGTAGACTCGTGAGAGTCGGATGTCGATCCCACAGGGAATACGCAAATTATTTAATCCTAAGTACCAAATTTTAACAGTTACGATTTTTATCCAGCCTACGCAAGTTTGTCAAATTAATTAACTAAATAAATTAAACTAATTAAGAAAGCAATTAAACACGAGAAAATATCAATATAAAACGGATCTAGGATTTTATCTTCCCCCTATGCGATAATTCTTCACCCAATTAATCTCCTATCATGCAAGTTACGATTCCCGATTATTAACCCAAGACACGAAATTATTCATAACCAGCTGTCGCTGCGCTATAAACCTATTATTCATAAAAGATTCACTATATGTCTATGCAAACCTAGTATAAATAAAGCATTAAATAACAAGTCTCGACAACGGCTACCTAAGGTATTATCTGTATGTCTACGATAATACATGCAATCAACACACGCATTCGGTGAAAAACTACTCGAAGGCTCTTCTATCTCTGTTCTAATTATTAAAACGATCTGTCAATCAATTCTAACAATAACAAATAGCAACATAAGTTAGCTACGCTCATGCACTAAATAAGATCAAGATAGAAGAAATAATCGAAGAATTAAACTTGCATAAAAGTCGAAAAAGAGGTTCGAATCACCACATAGGGTTCCAATAAAATCCTAGAATAAAAACTTAGCTACTCATGTTCGTAACGAAAAGCATAATAAAAATACGAAAATTCATAAAAATCAGAAAAGAAAAGGAAAAAGGAAAACTAGGATGAAGAGTCGTCAAGTCTTCGTCTTCGTTCTCTTGCTCCTTGATTGCGTGTCGAAAGATGAAAGCTAAAAACTAAAAATAAAGATAGATGGTAAAAGATAGATCTAATTGTGTGCTCTTGGCCTTTAAATAGGGTGCAAAAATATAATAGGGCGGGTTTCCTTGTGTAATTAAAATTCCTTCACTGCGCCTTCACGTCCACCCGGACGGCCGTGTGAGATTATGCTTTAAAATCCGCACGGCCGCGCGGGCTTTAATTCTGCAGGAAATCTGACTTTTTTCACTTTTGGCCCACTTTTTCTCTGAATTTGCAGTTTTCACCCCAAAAGTTGTCAATTCTTCAATTTGCACCTAAAATACAAATAATAACCAAATTAAGCACCAATTATCGTAAAAACACACCAAAAGCTCCAATTAAAAGGTATAATTAAGTGTATAAATATACACTTAACACACCCCCAAACTTGAACTTTTGCTTGTCCTCAAGTAAAATCAAATCAAGAACACAAATCATGACAATACATCTCATTACATAGGTCGATTGGTCAACTTCGTGTTTTCAGAACTTGCAATTATGATGACAATTCATAAGTATTCGCAAGCTTAACATTCAACGGCACTTAGTCACTCACCATTACCAAAAACCACAAATCATACAATTGCTTCAAGTATCCAATATTTGCAAGTTAAAGATAGAAAGAATTTGTACTTACATGCATATATTTGACTCCAAATACTCACCAAATTATTTTACTCAACTAATATTGAACAATAAGCTATTGGAATCATTGGGACTTTGTGGCTTTCAATTGTTAGGCTCTTTGGTCCGAGGTAGGTAATATGGGTATATGTGGCTAATTTTCTTGAATTGAGGTGATTACGCCAAAATTTGAAAGATAGGCGTTTGAAACAATGAATTCACCTCTAGGGACTTAAATAAACTCGATTCTCCAAAATTCACACGTCAACACTTTTGCCTTGAGGCAATGGATCGAGTTTTCAACACAACTCAACAACTAGTCCTTATTTCTCCCTTCTAATCTATTCTTCTTCTTCTTTTTATTTTTATTTTTTTTTTTATTTTTTTTTTTTTTAATCGAAGGATTTAGATATATATATATATATGAAGATGCACATATATATCTATCCTTTTTCTTTTTCTCTTTTTTTTTTTTTTTTTTTTTTTATTTTTTTATTATTTTTTATTTTTTTTATTTTTTTTTTTTCGAAGAAGAAGAAAGATCTTATAAGAATTTCTCGACGGACCTCCAAGGGATGATTATTCAGAAATCTCCACTTTTCTACCTTCTATATATTGGCTAAAAGAAAGAACACCTTTTTTCTCCGAGGCTCAAATCAAGGTTCTAAGGATAAAAATTTAAAGGTAGGCTTGAAAGGCTCAAACGGTTCAAAGAAGGCCCAAATCATATCCCAAATCACTTATTATCAACACTTCGTATCATACCTGTCCTAAGGTGAGATTTAAAACCAAACAAAGCATGATTGAGCACAAATAAATTCCAAATTTAACATGCAAAACATTCAACCAAAGCAAAGCACAAGGTGTGATTCCTAGCAATAATTCACTTCTACGTTCCGTTGAATCGAAAGCTAAACAAATACATACTCCTTATCAACATAAAGCAAGTAGTTTCATCATCAAACATTGACCATCTACCATCATCGTAATTCATCGATGCATCGAACAAATTTTTTTTTTTTTTTTTTTTTTTTTTTTTTTTTTTTAGAATAAAACGAAAATAATAAAACGGCAACTAAAACAACAAACTAAAACATGCACAATAAAAAAATAAAACACACATAAAGCACATAAATGAAAACAAGTAGTTAACCACCCCCAAACTTAAAATTCACATTGCCCTCAATGTGATTTGCCCGGAGTTTAAGGATAGAAAACACCTGTTTTAAATGTCGGGACCATCGTCGGGATTATACGTGAATTGATGTGCAAAATTCCCCCCAAACTTGACTTGGGCAATTCGTCGAACACCTTGTGGGCGTTCTTGGTGGAGTGGGTTTGTGGAGAAAATTGCACCTTTCTTGAATCCCCCCTGCGCAAATCAACAAGAAACCACCACGATTAAGAAGTATGTGTGTGTAATTGGTGAATTTTCGGTGAATTTGGTCCAAGAAAATTGAAAATTTTGAAAAGAGGGGGGTAGGGTTCGAAGTGGAAGAGAGGGGATTTGGGAATTATGGAAATTGGGGTTTGGAAAAAACCCTATTTAATATGCCCGGATTTTTTTTTTATTGATTTAATTTTTTTTTTTATTTTTTTTTTTTTTTTTTTTTCTTTCGCACGGCCGTGCGGAATTTTGGCCTTAAATCTGCACGGCCGTGCCATTTTGCATATTTGGGCAGTAGTGGCTTCAATTTTTGGACGGCCGTGTGATTTTTAAGGGAAAAATCCGCACGGCCGTCCCATTTCCGGATTTTATACAGTAGCATCCCCGAAATTCACACGGCCGTGTGAATTTCCTCCCTTTTTCTTGCACGGCCGTGTGAATAATTGCATTTAGGTCCCTGCAAAATTAAAACTTCTTATTAGTGCCCCTGAAACTTTTTTTTTTTTTTTTTTTTTTTTTTTTTTTTTTTTTTTTTTTTTTTTTTTTTTTTATTTATAAAATAAAATAAAAGCAAAACTAAAATTTAAAGTGACATAAAATAAATAATAAAAAAAAACGAAAGCTCGGGTTGCCTCCCGAGAAGCGCTAAGTTTACAGTCTTCAGCCAGACTTTGTCTGCTTCTTTGTTCAAGCTAACGTGACCGAAGTCACTTGGCGATTGCATCCCTCTCCCCAATAATGCTCGTTTGGTTCGTTAGGTGGCCACATCCACTTTGCACGTTCATCATTGTTATCATCCCAACTCTTTTGACTGTCTCTCGGCGGAGTTAAAATTGGGCTCGCACAATAAACTTGCTCCGTCCGACTATCTTTTCCGCCACCATCTCCTGCACTCAAAGATCCTTTCCCATGGTCTAAGATCAAAACGTCAAAATCGTCATGATTCGTAAAATCCACAAGATCAATAGCATAACAATCATTATCATCACATGGATTTTTATTAGCGCTAAAAACGTTAAATTTGATCGTTTGATCGTGCACTGTCATTGAAAGATCACCACTAGCACAATCAATTAGAGTTTTCGACGTGGCTAAAAACGGCCTTCCTAGAATAAGAGGTATCTCCCTATCTTCATCTATATCAAGTATAACGAAATCCACAGGGAAAATAAATTTATTCACTTTCACTAGCACGTTCTCTAGAATACCTTTTGGGTAAACTAGAGACCTATCGGCTAATTGAAGAGTTATAGCCGTTGGTTCAATCTCACCTAACCCAAGATTTTTGTAAATGGAATAAGGCATAAGATTAATGCTAGCACCTAAATCAATGAGTGACCGAAAATTTCTACCTCCAATAGTGCAAGGGATAGTGAACTTACCTGGATCGCCGAGTTTTTGTGGAAGTGGTCGTACAAGAATTTCACTGCATTGCTCCGTGAGTTGGATGATCTCATTCCCTTGCAATTTATTTCTCTTTGTCACGAGCTCCTTGAGGAATTTCACCCACTTTGGCATCTTTTGAATGGCTTCGATAAACGGAATATTGATGTGGATTTCCTTCAGCTTGTTCAAGAATCCTTGGTGCTCGGCATCGAGCTTCTTCTTTTGAAGCTTTTGAGGATATGGGACTTGAGGTACTCGTGAGATCACTGTGGGAGATGGCGGTTCCTTGCGAGTTGCTTCTTTTTCCTCAATCACATTCGGCTTCTCGATCACCGTGTTTTGCTTCTCCTTTCATGGGGCTTCCTCCAATTGTCTCCCGTTCCTTAAACTCACGGCGTTGCACTGCTCGACGTTGTTCTTCCGAGGGTCTTCCGTGTTTGATGGCAGTGCTCCCGATGGCCTTGCTGTTAGTTGGGTTGCAAGTTGACCCATCTGTGTTTCTAAATTGCGGATGGAGGCTTGGGTGGTTGTCATAAACTGCGCCAAGATGTTTGCGAGATCTCCGCCTTGAGGTTGAGCTTGAGGCGGATTTTGGAATCCGGGCGCTGGTCGTGAATAATTAGGCGGTTGACCTTGAGGTGGTGCTTGCCTTGGTCCTTGCTGATTTCCTCCCCACCCAAAGTTAGGGTGATCCTTCCATCCGGGGTTGTACGTGTTGGAGTACGGGTTCCTCTGTTGTCGGTTGGTGTCATGCACATAATTCAGAGACTCCGTTTCTTCTACGCGCTGGTCGGGAACTTGGACTGCATGGACTTGCTGAGTTTGCAGAGCCGCTACTTGCTTCGATAGCTTCTCCAATTGGGCCGTGATTGCGGTGACTCCATCTAACTCCAAAATTCCGCCCGTCTTGACTGCTCCGCTATTCGACCGGTCCGATGCTCGCATGTATTTATTTCTAGCGATTCGTTCCAAGAGCTCGTATGCTTCGTCATAGGTCAAACTCATGAACATACCTCCAGCTGCAGAGTCGAGTACTGTCCTCGAGTTGTCTTGCAGTCCATCGTAAAATATTTGCAGCTGGCGCCACTCTTGTAGTCCGTGATTCGGGCACCTCCTCACTAACTGTTTGAATCGCTCCCACGTCTCGAATAGTGCTTCACCGGCTTCTTGTATGAAATTTTGAATTTCTCTCCGGATTCTCTCAGTTTTTGTTGGGGAGTTGTATGTGTTCATGAAAAGTTGAGCTAGCTGGGCCCACGACGAGATGGAGTGCGGTGCGCGAGTTTGCAACCATTCTCGGGCTGCTCCTTGTAGGGAGTGCTTGAACAGGCGGAGTTGCAGTGCTTCGGGTGTTACTCCGTTCATTTTGTGCGAGTCACATGTTTCGAGAAAGTTGACCAAATGGAGATGTGGGTCTTCATGAGCCAATCCGCTGAACATACCATTGTTTTGGAGCATCGTGAGGAGTCCCGCTCGAATCTCGAAATTGTTGGCTTCAATGGGGGGCTGTTGGATGCTTGATTGGAACCCATTGAGTGTCGGAACGGTGTACTCGTGCAAGGCTCGTTGGCGAGGCGGTGGATTGATTAGCTGGCGTTGCTCTTGCTCGATAATGACATCCCCTGCCGCATTCGGTAGGCGCCCTTGGACACCTCCCCCACGATTATTCTCGTCTTCCATCGTTGCCGGAGTGTTTTGGGCTAACCGTTGATTTCTCCTGGCTTGCCTAAACGTTCGCTCAATTTCGGGATCAAGAGGTAGCAAGCTCGTGTCGTGTCCTCTTCGCATAAAAAGTACCTAAAACAAAATAAAAAAAAATAATTAAATAAAATTGAAAAAAAAATTGGCTGAAGTAAGAAAAATTGTTCAAATTTAATATTAGGATAAATAAATAATTTAGCCGTATTCCCCGGCAACGGCGCCAAAAACTTGTTGGGTGCTAAATACCAACACGCAAGTGTACGTATCGCAAACAAGTAGTAAAGTAGACTCGTGAGAGTCGGATGTCGATCCCACAGGGAATACGCAAATTATTTAATCCTAAGTACCAAATTTTAACAGTTACGATTTTTATCCAGCCTACGCAAGTTTGTCAAATTAATTAACTAAATAAATTAAACTAATTAAGAAAGCAATTAAACACGAGAAAATATCAATATAAAACGGATCTAGGATTTTATCTTCCCCCTATGCGATAATTCTTCACCCAATTAATCTCCTATCATGCAAGTTACGATTCCCGATTATTAACCCAAGACACGAAATTATTCATAACCAGCTGTCGCTGCGCTATAAACCTATTATTCATAAAAGATTCACTATATGTCTATGCAAACCTAGTATAAATAAAGCATTAAATAACAAGTCTCGACAACGGCTACCTAAGGTATTATCTGTATGTCTACGATAATACATGCAATCAACACACGCATTCGGTGAAAAACTACTCGAAGGCTCTTCTATCTCTGTTCTAATTATTAAAACGATCTGTCAATCAATTCTAACAATAACAAATAGCAACATAAGTTAGCTACGCTCATGCACTAAATAAGATCAAGATAGAAGAAATAATCGAAGAATTAAACTTGCATAAAAGTCGAAAAAGAGGTTCGAATCAGAAAAGAAAAGGAAAAAGGAAAACTAGGATGAAGAGTCGTCAAGTCTTCGTCTTCGTTCTCTTGCTCCTTGATTGCGTGTCGAAAGATGAAAGCTAAAAACTAAAAATAAAGATAGATGGTAAAAGATAGATCTAATTGTGTGCTCTTGGCCTTTAAATAGGGTGCAAAAATATAATAGGGCGGGTTTCCTTGTGTAATTAAAATTCCTTCACTGCGCCTTCACGTCCACCCGGACGGCCGTGTGAGATTATGCTTTAAAATCCGCACGGCCGCGCGGGCTTTAATTCTGCAGGAAATCTGACTTTTTTCACTTTTGGCCCACTTTTTCTCTGCATTTGCAGTTTTCACCCCAAAAGTTGTCAATTCTTCAATTTGCACCTAAAATACAAATAATAACCAAATTAAGCACCAATTATCGTAAAAACACACCAAAAGCTCCAATTAAAAGGTATAATTAAGTGTATAAATATACACTTAACAATGATCAATAGATATTTTTGAAATTTTCTTAACATTGGGGCCCCTAAATATTAATTTATAATGTCTTAATTACTTATTTTTATTCTAAAATAAGAATCAATATTTATTAGTGTATTCAAGTTTATAAATATTTTTGAAGTCTATTGCTATAAAAATTATACGTCACGGGAGGAAGTGAACCAGCAAATCATATTGTTAATTTTGAATTTTTGTCCATATTTTTAGTTACTTTATATTCATACATTTCAAAAAATATTTCGGGGGCACTGCCCCCGAACCCCCCACAATCTTTATTTTCTTCATTTTTTAGAAAAAAAATTATAAAATATTCTTTTTACTACATTCAATTTCGAACACCCATTAATAAAAAAAAAATGGTTCATAAAATTGAGGCCCCTGTTTTCAGTTGTTCTTTAAACCTCGCCTAGGGCCCCCGAATTCCCAGGAACGGGCCTGTATGTAATGAAGATGGTTTCAATAGATTGGTGACTTATTTCAAAGCTACAGCGTTCCGTATTTGCTACGCCTAAGTTAAAACCCGATGAATGAAAGTCCTTGAGACGACGAAGATTACCCACATTAATGTTTCTTGACCCCTCACAATTTTCAATACGCATCGTTTCAGTCGAAGGGCAGTTCGAGATTATCTTCTGAAAAACCTCTTCGTCCTCAATGTTGATTTCTTGGAGGTGAAGTGATCGTAGATTCTTCAACAGTACTATCCTTTCAACAGCCTTTCGGTCCAACTTGAATCTATACACAGACAAATTTTGGAGTACACAGTAATTGCAATCAAGTCCTTTGGTCATGATACAAAAGGGCTGAGGTGGTAGCGGCGGAAGAGGTGCGGTGGTGACGAATTTAGTCCAGGACATGTTCTTTGGAGAAATTGCAATCAAGTCCCTATACAAGTTTCAAAAAATTAGTATAAAATATAAATTGGCGGGATTTTTTTTTTTTTTTAAATTCCACTTTCCCCTCTTTATACTTTGGCTCGATATCATTTTACGCCCTTCTACTCTTAATTGCATCAATTTTCCCCGTGGCCCTCGCTGTTAGCTGTCAGACATTTGACCTAAGTCTTAATAACACTGTTGGATCTAAGTTCTGAAATTACAAAAACGCTACATCTCCCATTTTAAATAATTATTAAAAAATCCAAAAAAAAAAAGACAAACATAAAATAATTAAAAATGCAAGACAACGCGAAAACATAGTTCACAACACCAACCACAATTTATTTTTATTTTTTTTAAGGGGAAAATACGTTTGCACCCCTGAACTATAGGGCTTGTCACAAACACCTCTTAAACTACAAATCGTACCAAAATAGTCCCTATCATTTATGGTCAACGTTTAAAAAAATCACACCGTCAGTTTTTTTTTCTAAATTTACCATTTTGCCCTTTAAAACCGAACATTGTCAACCAACGCCACCCAACCTAACACCGTCAATCAACACCACCTTTTCTTTGTCCTTTTGTTTTAACCATCTCTCTCCTATTCAGTCTTCTTCATCGTGATAGGAGAAGCAATTCCAGTTATACTTTTCTAATTTCTTTTCATCGTGATAGGAGAAGCAATTCCAGTTATACTTTTCTAATTTCTTTGACATAAGGTAAATTAACACAAAATTCAAGACACCCAACATATTTCATATCCTATTTTATAAATTTACTTTATTTTTTGGCAAATTTACACAAAATTCAAGAACACCCACAACTCAACACTCTTGCTACCATGAAACCCCTATTTTTGGGCTGTGAAATAAGTGGATTTGTGCGGGGACCCGTCGGGCTACGGCGGTGTGAGGTGTGTGCTAATGTTTTTTTTGGCGGTCGCGATAGTGAAAAATTGGGTGGCACGATTCGCATAAGGGGCTGTGCGGAGATCCGACGGCGGACTACGGTGGCGTAGGTGTGTGCCAATGTATTTTAGGTGGTGATGATGTCTGGGTTGGGAGTGGTTTTTTAAGGTGAAAGACTAGTGCTGATCAGGGCCGGTCCGGCGTATTCAGGGGCCCGGGGCGAGAATATAATTGTTCGGTAGTTTTGCGGCAACAATCGGATTTTTTTTTCCGCATCTTAAGCTTAATGAAATAATATAAGGCAACGAATATATGCAAGACGAATATTACTAAGTACAAGACCTTACTTCATGCAAGACCAAAATATAAATAAACTTACTAAGATCAAGACTGGAAATTACAAATATAACCCCAATATTAATTTAGATATTATTAATTCAAATTAGGTTAAGTGTTATTGCAAGACCAAAAAAAAAAAAAAAAAAGGAATTAAAAAAAAAAGGAAAAAATGAGAAGGAACTCACTCCCCCAACAACACCCCAGTATGTTCTTCTTCACACTCTTATTTTCCACAAAAAAAATATTCCATATTCTCCAAAACCCTCAAATCTTACTGAAACTTGAAAAGAAGGACATTATGGATACACAAAACATAAATATGGAGGATTCTAAGGTCGAAGAACACAAAGGGGTAAGAAATATTGTATTTTGTGATCGTTTTTCTCGTTTTTCGCACCTCATTTCACGTACAAAAAATTCGACGTGTACAGGTCGAAATATGCTCCGAATATCGACACACTAGTGTCGAAAATTTCAACATAAATCGACACTCTTTTACTGTCGATTTTTATTGAATTTTTCGACATTCTGGTGTCGATATTCGGTGCATATTTCGACACTAATGTGTCGATATTCGGAGCATATTTCGACCTGTACACGTCGAATTTTTCGTACGTGAAATGAGGTGCGAAAAACGAGAAAAACGATCAACGGCGACGACTGCAACGGTGACGGGGGATATTTCTAGTGCTTGTCGACTGCAACGGCGACGGCGAGGTGGTGGACTGCAACGGCGACGGCGACGGCGAAGGGCGGCGGCAAGTAATGCAGTTGATTTTTTTTTGTTTTCTTCCCTTCTTCCCTCCTCCTCGTTTTTCAATTTTTGCTTTTTTTTTATTATTAATTTTTCTTTTTTAAAATGGTCTTGCAAAAGTAAATTAATAAAAGAATTTTTATTTTGCTGTATTTTATTAGGGTTATTATAGTCTTTTTATATTTAATTTGATAAAAAACAATTAATTTGGTCTTGCCCTAAGTAAATTTCTGATTGCAACTAGTCGGTGCCATAATATAAATAAATTAATGTTTTAACAAAAACCTGATAAATAGAAGTCTGAAAATATGCATGTCTAAATAAAAAACTTGTGTAAAGCAAATTTTAGAATAAAAAAAATATTAAATTTCAAATCTATTTTTAAAATAAATTTATAAAAAAGAAAAAAGAATAAAAGAGAAAAATAATTTAAAAATAGAAGAATAATTTTTTTTTAACAATAAAACAATTTTTACACATAAAAATATATAATATATATTAAAAAATGAAAATGTTGGGCCCCCTTATGACATTGGGCCCTGGGCGTGGACCCTGCTCGCCCCACCCCAGGGCCCACACCCAGGCCAAATTTCAATTTTACTAAATTTCTGAAACTTAAATTAGGGGACTAAATTGTAATTTTCCTAAACATAAAATCGAATTGGATTTAAATATAATTAATCCAAAACTTTGGATCAAATTGCAATTTTTAAATTTCTTAAATAAACAAAAAAAAACATTTTTATGGAAAAAAAAAAGAGTAAAACCCTAAAAAGAATAGGAAAACTTCATCCCTCAAGTTTGCATCGAATTCAGTCATTTCTGCAAATTTACGTTAGCACTAACAAATCAAGCGTGGGCCTGCGTGTGCATTTCACTGACTTAACTGATGGACTAACAGTAAATTGACAGAGATGACCAAATGTGTTAAATTATTGAAACATGTGGAACCAAATGTGTTTTTTTGAACTTGAGGGACTATATAAAATCAGTGTAAACTTGAGGGGTGAAAACAGTAATTTTCCAAAATAGAATATTATAATGAACTCTGGTAGGAAAACGAAAAAGTAGAAAAGACGACTAATAAGAAGATAGAGTAAATTGCAAATACCACCCCTGTGTAATCCTTAATTGCTAAAAAAGTCCTTGTGTTATAAAAATTAGCAAAAACCCCCCTATGATTAAAAGTCAAAGGCGAAAAAGTCCATTAAAGCTGCTCGTGGTAATCACGCGCAGGTTGTGCGGTTCTTTTGAAAATTTTGGGGGTAAAATGACATAAACACCCTTTTATACATATAAATAAAAAATGTATGTTAAATTTGATGTAATTGTAAATAAATTAAATTCAAAGGACCAAATAGCAATTTTTAAAATCTTAAATCCTAATCATCTTCGTTCTCCCCATCACCCTCTCAAGTCTCAACGCCCCCACTTGGGAAAAAAAAAATCCAGCACCTAATTCTCTTCCCCAAAATTTCTGGAACTCAAAACAACACAGCCAACAACCACGGTCACTATCGCCGCCCCTAATTCTCTCAAATCCTGTAGCTCTGTCGAAGCCGGCAGCCTCACGAAATAGTGGAGGAGAAGAGCAAGGTATCTGATGCCTCCAGATCCAAACCTCCCCATTGTTTTTCTGTTTTTTACCGTCTTCTCCGACGATGGTTTTAGAGTTTGCAAAAGAAGAAAAGGCTGTGGAACTGGTCGACGGCGCCGCCGCAGAGGAGGCAAGGGTCTGTGCAATGAATTTTGTGCGTAGTGTGTGTGTTTCAATCTAGGTTTAATAGTATTTTGAAAAATTACAATTCAGTCACCTAATTAAGTTTCAGAAATTTAGTAAAATTACAATTTGGCCTCTATTGTATATTAATTATAATTTTATGTTATTAATTAAAGGTTATATTTGTCTTTTCATCTCTGGTCAATGACTAAAATTTCAATAGGTGCGGTGAGCTAATAAAAAAATTATATAGGGGGGTTTTCGCTAATTTTTATAACACAAGGACTTTTTTAGTAATTAAGGATTACACAGGGGTAGTTTTTGCAATTTACTCAAGAAGATAACTAAAAACAAAATGTATGATAGGTTAAATAATACGATAATAAGCAGAACATTTAAGTGATTTCTCCCTAATACGATCGAAAGACTCACAAAGTTTGTCGATTTTCATGCCTAGTAACTCTTGAAACAACAAGACTTTTCCTATAAATTAAAAAAAAAAAAAAAAAAAAAAAAGACCGAAGTAATTAAGTTAACAGATACTTAAACTATCATCAGAATAAAAAATTAAATCAATTCTCCATTTATAAATACTTGCTAATTTATCGAATCGTGGAGGGGCTCAAAGTCTGGCAAATTAAAGTTCTCTCTCCATTTCAATGCAAAGCGAGCACGGATAAGTTTCACTTGCACGCAGTATCGCAATTCTCCTCGCACTTCGGACAAATGTGTCGGGCTCCATTCTTTTCGATTGTCGTCATAAATCTCCATGCTTACTTCCTCCAACTCTCGTTTCCAAAACCGTCTGAACGGTTCGTCTTTGTCTCCGCTTTCTCTCTCCATGAAAATCTTCCACAGACACTCGATGACGTCCATATCCCATGCCACCATGTCGAAGTCGCAGATGTTTCTTGGACGAAAAATACGAAACACCCCATTTAAAAGAGGTGAAAATAGAGTCGAATTGTCGCATTTCAGTTTCACGCTCTCCACCACAACAGGCTTATCCAGAATAACGAATTGTGGTTCATGAACAATATTCCGGGGATGGTATATATAATAAATGGCCAGACTACGAATATTCGATTGGCTTAATGACTTAAGCAGTTCGTTTAGCTTGATGAACCACCAAGAAGAAGAAGCATCGGCCGAACGCACAAATATATGTGAATCCCACTCGTTCTGGGTGGTCACGAAAGTGATCGATGGGACAAAGTTTCCTTTGTATTCAAAAGATTTTATTTTTGGGGCATCGATAAATAGCTCGATTACTTCGAATCCATCACAATGGTCGAGAACCAGACGTTTGAGACTTGGGAATTTACATGATGACAAGTTGTCCGGCAACAATCTGACACCGTGCAGACGTAACACGTCGAGAAAACGAAACTCCACACCTTTGTGAAACAAGAGGTTACCGTATGTAATGAAGATGGTTTCAATAGATTGGTGACTTATTTCAAAGCTACAGCGTTCCGTATTTGCTACGCCTAAGTTAAAACCCGATGAGTGAAAGTCCTTGAGACGACGAAGATTATCCACATTAATGTTTCTTGACCCCTCGCAATTTTCAATACGCATCGTTTCAATCGAAGGGCAGTTCGAGATTATCTTCTGAAAAACCTCTTCGTCCTCGATGTTGATTTCTTGGAGGTGAAGTGATCGTAGATTATTCAAGAGTACTATCCTTTCAACAGCCTTTCGGTCCAACTTGAATCTTCGCACACGCAAATGTCGGAGCGATTCTTGCTCGAAGACTACACATGGCAGATCCAGATCAGTGTATCTTGGATAATGTTCCGAGCAAATAGAAAGACGAAACTCCTTCACACCCATATTTTTGAGTCTGGGGATCCAGTTTTCGAGCAGCGAAACCGATTTTTGATACCAAAAATCGTCCAACCATATATGGAGGTGAAATTCTTCTAAGGACAACCTATGATCACAATATCGCTGTAAAGTATTTTCCACTAAGGATAGAAATTTTTGTTTCAAATAGTTCAAGTTGAACGGGCCTCTAAAATCAAGATTGGGGCGAGTACGCCAGATGTCACGCCATGATTTGGACAAGACAGATGTTCTGACAGCATCTTCTTGGGAGAGGAAATAAAGTATTCTCTGCAAGATGTCATTCGGCAACTCGGATATCCTGTCCATGGACTTGGAATCGTCTAAGCTCTCTATTTTTTCCATGGCGGAAGCTTTTGAAAATTGTCAAATTTTAGGAGACGTGTATGATTTTTCAACCCAGTAAATCCTTAGAAACCTTGTGAGTTTTCAACTCAAGAAAACCTAAGAATCCTTGTTTATATAATTTCCCTAAAAAGATATTGTGGGCTGGGGCCGAGTAGTCTCGTAATCTTTTCCTTGTGAAAAAAAAAAAATTAAAAAATCGGGCTTTTTTTTTCCTTTCGATTGGCCAGAATATTCCCCCAGGTGGTTATGTAGGTCAAAAAACTAATTTGGGTGTGCCCGTGCAACTTTTTTTTAGTTAAGGTGGTAAAACGCAAAAACGGGCAAAGTGTGGCGAAATGCTATTAACCCTTTTTTTTATTTTATATAAAATTTAGAAAAGGGCAAATAGCATTTCACCCCATTAAAAATTGCCACTTTAGCACTTCCCCCCTAAAAATATGAAAAGGAGATACTCCCCTTTAAAATACACAATTTGTTGCAATTTGCCCCAGAGGTATATATCCAGGAAATTCTCATCGGATTTGAGTAATTTGGAAAGGTAATATCGTCAATTTCAAAGTCAAGCATGAACGCGCGCGAAGTCGTGCGCACTTCTGGAGGTTTATGATGTGTGCGGTGTCTGGTCGGGTCTTGAGATCGACCCGTCGGGCTTTGAGGTTCATCCACATGTCGACTTTAATTTCATCTCTTCGTAGATTATGGTGTAAATTTCAAGGTAGGTAGGCTTTCTTCAGTGGAGTGTAGCGGTGTGGGGGGTGGAGTCTCAGCGGGATTGGATTTGGCGCCGGAGTTTCCGTGTGCTTTAATGGCTAGAAGTTCGATATTTGGGCAAACAGGAGGAAAGACTGTAGTGGCGGATTGGCGGTGACTTCGATGTCCATGGCGGCGGGAGTTACTTGAATATTAGAATTTATCATATTAATAGTTTTAGTTTTATTTTTTTGCGAAAGTAGGTATTCTTATTTTTGAAATGTTAAAACTTATGCGATTTCCGAAATTCCGAAATTTCCATAACTTTTAGAATTGGAATGGATTTCTAGATTACGAATATTTTGGAATTGAAATTAGTTTTGTACTTCCGAAAAAAAATGAAAATTTTCCGGAAAGGTTAATTCCGATCTGATATGTTGCATCCGACCTTCAGCCCTACAATATGAAAGACATTTTGGAAGTTCGACATTATTTTAGGCACTTTGCCCCCTCCCAGAATTAAGATTTTGCACTTAAGCCCCTACAAACATAAAAAAAAAATAGCACATTGCCAAAGCCCAATATTGAAAAAGGAATGTAGTACACATATTATATTAACAGTGTTGTGCTGATGAACAACAATTGATGTATCATATTCACAAGCATATATATATATATATATATATATATATATATTATGTCATAAAAAAACAATTGAGCCCCAAGCAAATCCAAAACCAGAGTAATTTTTCTCTGAGCTGATTATCAGCGTTAACCAAATATATGATCCCCTATTTATTTCAGGCAATGAAATGAATGCCCAACTGTTGATGGGGGTTTAATCGGAAAAAAAGAATCATTCCAAATGCGAAATCACGAACCTTAGCCTACAATATCTCGGGCAAAAGATAGGCCAACAGGAAAAGAGCGGTGAATTCTCATTTTTGCAGCAGAAGCATCTTTTGCATCCACACTTGAAAAACTTTTCTGTAATTTGCTTGGTTCGTCGCTTCCAACGATGAACTGAAGACCCTGGATAATTATTTATTCGTGTACATTGTCAACCGGAGAAATTTTAAACAAAATATTAAAAAAATAAATAAATAAATAAATAATAAATAAATCAACGAACTTACCTTTGCACCCCCTCCTCCTGGAACTGCAGTTGACTTGTTGTCTATTAGCTTCGCTCCCACATCCTGCCACATACGAAAACAGCTTCTAGTTTGGGTGAAATTAAGAAACCGCAATTTTTAAAGTCGGTTACATGTAGACATAGCCACAGGTCGTTGAACCGATAGCTGGTTTAGCTTATTCTCATGTAAAATAAAAATATTATGTGATTAATTTTCAAATATGATATTTGTAATTTTTGACATTATTCTCTGAAATGCCATTAATAAACTTAACGGCACATCTCCTATAGTTAAGAGACTAAAATTGCAGTTGAACTTCTTAGTTGATTGTAAGTCGCCAAATTACGGGAACCCCAACGAAATTATCTCCTCTCGAGCAATTTTATCATCAAATTGCCGATTTTACAAGCATATTCCCATTTTCCAAGGGCAATGCTTTAAAGCTAAAGCTGACATGCACCAAAAAATTTCACATTTTCCACACAAAGTACGGAAGCAGAATGTCAAGAATGATGTTAAAAAGAACAATGACCTGGATAATTTTCGAACTCTTATCGTCTTTAATATTTCCAGCCACTTGGCAGAGATACCACAGCCCCGAATTAGTCATATCCTGCATGCAATAATATATACGCATGTAAAGAAAACCGCATATTGCCTAGTAATGTTTTTTTTATTAATTGAGATATACAAACAGATAATCATGAACATTACCTGCTTACTTTCAAGAAGCTCAATTTTTCCTTCCTGAAGTCAAATAATTTTGAAATGGTTTGACAGATAAGTCAGTAGTGTCTTAATTTACATTGAAAAGATTTGGATTTACGAAACTGTTATAACTTACCAAGCCAGATACCATCTCATGAATCAACCCGATGTCGAATCCTATTTGGTTAAGATTCGATTTCACTTCAGTAACCTGCATTATCAACATAAGTATTAGAAAGCATATTCTGCATTTAGAATGAGAAAAAATGATGAACCCAAGCTTCTTTGCACTAACGAACAAGGCATATGATACTACAGTAATTTTCGATGCTCGTGAAAATCATAAAAACAACTAACAAAATGGTGAGCATGATCCGAGGAAACAATAATATATTTGGTCGTCGTAAATATGCCATTTTGAGGACAGGTAATGCTACTACTTACATCATTGCAGATAAATTTAGATATTTCCCTCTGCTCGTCCAGTTTCCAATCCAGGTTTTCCAATTTCTTTGTTAAATGTCTCTTTGTCGACTGCAAACGATAGAAGCCGAAGTGAATATCTAAGAAACAGAATACTTTTGAAGAAGTAACAACGGAAAAGAAAGGATTAAATACGTTTTTTTTATTTACTTACAGCCAATGCTTCTGAAACATGGTCTAACTGCTTCGACGCTGATGCAACAGCGTTTGCCATATTATTCTTGGTAACATACATAACATCCGAGAATGACCATCCCTGCAGAGCGAAAAAATAACAAAATAAAGAAGAAATAAATAATTTATTTGTCCATGGACAATGATTCCCTCAAACAAACCGGGGGAAAAAAAAACAAGATTTGGTTTATTAGAATTGCTTTCTGATTTATCTGCAACATATTTGAGAAAATGCTTCAAAATTGAAAAAGTATTCGGCCAAATGCTAGCTTCTGTAAACCGTCTTGAGTTATATACAGAGAAAATTGGCATTTAAATAATCATGGCAATGGAGTAACTGCTATTTTTGCAACAAATCACTAATTCTGTAGTTAAAAGGCTAAAATGGCTCAAGCGTGAGCACTAAAATCTTGCCTTCCACCGCATGTAACAGTATCCCGCTGCACCCACAGCTGCTGCAGGCAATATATATGAAGCATAACTTCCTGTTGAAACCAGATAAATTGTAAAATTCATTGCCATATAATCCGTTCAAATAATGTTGAAGTTGATAAAAAAAAAAAAAAAAAAAAAAAAAAAGGGACCAGCCATAAAAATGTGACATTGTTCTTTACCACACTAATTCTATGGGATAAAAAACCCAAAAAGCCTCTAAAGAAAGGTCTTATTTGCAGTTTGGATCCATAATCTGCCCGAAATTTCAGAGAACTGTCTGCTTAGATTCTTTAAGGTTTAATGGCCTGATAAGATGGTTTTGATAGACCCAAGTACAACTGAATCCGAAGTTCGCCAGACATTTTTTCTACTAAGTTGAAATTTTATGGTCTTTGATATAGAACTAAAAACAGAGACCCCGATTTATTTATTACAATATTATTATTATTTGAAGAACTTTATTAAACCATTTCTTCAGTTAACACAAGAATAACCATCTTCAGGAATAGTCACATGGTTGCATAAGAATACACAGATGTATTTAGGACCAATTACGCTTTTCAATAAGTATCTTGAATTGCATACATGTGACCATCTGAGTGGAAGATTTTAATCATAAATTTTGAAGGTGCTTCAAATCCTAGCCAAAACGAGGTTTCTAATGTCTGGTACAATACGAATTTAATGCACTGCAACATTTAATGCAATAATTATTTATCACATACCACTGGAGGATGAATTCCCATTGAAAATGGTAACGGGATTGGATAAACTCAACTCCTTGATCTCTTTAGCCAATTGCCGAACCTGAAAGAACAAAATTTACGGGGAAACAAAAGAAAGCAGTGAATCCATGTGCATTTAGTCTTTGTGCCACATAAAATGTAAAACAGCCAACAATTTAACTGAACTAGTAAATCACATCTTCGATGTTTTTCTTACCTGAGCTGCTAGAAGAGCGGCATCGTATTTCCCAGGTGATGTTTCAGCTTCATTTAATCTTTTTATCAAATCTTGAAGATGAGACAGCAAATCCGACAACTGTCCGCTCCTCAAAATGACAGATCCAGTTACACCTGCTCAGAACCAATATAAACGGAACTCGTTGCTTTATTTTACGAAACTCGAAATACATCCAGACAAAGCATGCACCAGATAAATGATTTTTTGCACGATCTCTTTCACTTTTAGCTGTAAATACCCGTTCCCACTCATAACAAACTCTCGTGATTAATTAAGAACACCTATGTTACCCTGTTGTACTTTGAGCGAGGACATACGTTGTCAATTACGGTACGACGGAATAGTCGGTAAAAGGACGATTGGGCTTTTATCGTGAAATCAAGAGTCGATTTAAATCTTGAAAAACGATGATTCAGTTACTTCACAAATTAAATACGAGAAATTGCAAGATATCAAATTAGAAAAACACGACGACGCATAGTTCTATCGAACATCCCAATTACTTCCAAGAACAACCATTAACTGATAAGTAATCATAGTTCACCTGCTCCCAATTTTTCAAGTTCAAAGTGCAGCCTACAGAATTAATTCCGAATTCATATACTTATCTACACGCGAGCTTCTCTCGACTACAGATGAAAAGGGGATACAGATATTGAATTTGAATTTTCATAGTACGATTTCCAATCCTTAAAAGGACTTCAAAAACATAATCAATCATCGCCATGTATAACAGATTAAGCTATCAATTTCAAATCTCGAAGACATAAGCTAAGTTCAATCCGATAACCTAATAAAAAAAATCGAACAGAAGCGATTCTGCCTATACAGATAAATTACAGGCGCACACGACCCACACACACACATATATACATACACACGCGCGCGCATATATACACATAGGAAGGAGGGAGGAGGGAGGGAGGAAGGGAGAACCTGCGCCGACGAGAATGAGGACCTTTGAGGCGGCGACGCCAGTCTGCATCGCCATGGTTGAGTTTTTACTTTACTGGAACGGTTCAACTTTCCTCTCTTGTAGAATAGTAACATGACTTGGGTTTTTTGGGGAAAAATGATCATTTAATAGAAAAGGGAAAAAAAAATTATTCAAGGAAGCCAGAATATTTGGCTTAATCTCACTTTGCACCCTTGAAATATAATATTTTGACACTTTACATCCTCAAAACACAATAAATAATGCATAAATGCATACGCATCCCAAATGAATTCTTAAAACTAATAAAGGTAATTTAATAATTTTAGTTCGTATGTTTTTTTAACGCCAAATGTCAAATCAAATTTTTGTATACATCAATCATATTGAAACTATAAATTGCAAAAATAAACATACATCTCATCAACATATTTAACAATTATATTTTTTATCAGAAAAATAATATTTTACGAAAAAAAATATTCTTAAGCTATTTCGTTATCAAGTAATTTTAAAATCGTATTTTCTTCCAAATTTGTATACCTAATATTTCAAAAAATTACAATAATAGATTCATCGATCGAGTAGTTTAGTGATAAGAGTTTATTTTATTTTATTTTGTAAGAAAATATAGTTTTTTCAATAATTCGATGTGATTTTTTTTATTTTTTCCGTATTTGAAGGTTGAAGAAAATAACAATTTAATTTGTATTTTGCATCCTGGAAGAAAAAAAAAATTGTCTTTATTATTCAATGGCGGCGGTTATATGCAAACCCATTTTTTTATTAGTTCAAGACCTCCAACATAAAAATACTAATTTACCCTTAACGAAATTTAAAATCAAATAAAAAACACAAAACATTAAAAAAAAATCATTTCCTTTGTGCAAGACCAAATAAAATACATAAATCCAGAAACCCCTCTTCCTTATTTCACGACTTAAAACTCTTCTTCTTCACAAACCCACCAAGAAATCCTACACACCAAAATTATCAAATACATACCAAACATTCACGATGGAACCAGAAAACAATGATATGGTGGTTTACGAGGGTGGAGAACAAAATGAAATATGTTTTAACCGTTTATTTTTGCTTTTGGGTCGTTTTTTTTTTGTTGGGAAAAAAATTCGACGATACCAAAAATCGGTCTGCAAATACCGATTTTTGTTACTAAAGTCGGTAACCACATTCCGATTATTTTAATAAAAATCGGTACTTAAAAACAGATTTTTGTAGTAAAAATCGGCATGACAACACCGATTTGTTTTTGTATTATCGGTATTGTCATGCCGACTTGTACTACAAAATTCGGTTTTTAAATACCGATTTATCTGTGTTTTTTTATGACCGTTTTCTCATACTCTCGTGCATCAACCTAGGGGATTGATGGAGGATTATTCAAATGAATTATCTAACGAATAAATATTTGAGATACGAAAAACTCTACTCGATTGTGTTAAAGGAGTGGTAGACGCCACCGAATGGTGATAAACATTTTCGTTTCAAATATTTAAAAAATATTAATTAACCAAATATATAATGTATTATTTTAAAAAAAATCAAAAAATATCGGTATTCGAAAACCGATTTTGTACTCAATAATCGACATTAGAACGCCGATTTTGACTTGTAAAGTCGACGTTGTGTCGCCGATTTGGTTAACAAAAATCGGCATTATGACGCCGATTTTCGTGTACAAAATCGGTTTGGATAAACTGATTTGAGAAACCAACAAAAAATAAATAAAAAAACCAATTTCAATCTCAATTATTTTTCCAAAATCGGCCAAATCATTGCAACCCAACAAGAAATAAGCATAGATTAATGTTCATTCATACATATTTAGCATAGATTAATATTTGGCAGTCGTGATATTTCTTTTTTTTTTTTTTTTTTTTTTTTGATTTTTGATCTTGAACAAATTAAAAATAAGATTTATTTGTATTTGAGTATTATTTGTGGATAAGAGTATATTTGTCATCTTTGGTCTTGATGTAATAAAATTAGATTAATTTACGGGCTTGAACTAATAAACTCATTTATGTGGTTTTGAACTAATAAAAAAATGGGCTTGCATATAACTGCCGCCTTATTCAATTCATGGTGCATTGCGAATAATTTATTGTGTTTTGAGGGTGCAAAGTGTTGTTATTATTTTTTCAAGGTGCAAAGTGCCAAAAGACTCCATTTCAAGGGTGCAAAGTGGAATTAAGCCTGAATATTTAGGGGAAATTCATTTTAGTACAAAGACTTTGGCCGACTTATCAAATTATCCCACCAGCTTCTAGAAATTATAAATTTGACCAACATTTTTTTTATTTAGTTAAAGCCTTAAAGGTATAAAAGACCTTCAAGAAGAAGATGAATGAAAGAAGAAACTATAAATTATGTTGTTTGGTTAGGAAACTGTAGATTCTCCTCAGAACGGCCACAATCTTTTCAAGAAACAGAGCTTATGATTTTGATGTTACTAAAATATATAGCACGGAAACTTCAACTTTTAATGTTTTCGCATTTTGAACTTGTTTTGTATCGGACAGTCGAGAACACTTGTCAGACACCTTATGGACCATTTTGCAATTTCTAAAAAGTTAAAAATGTTTAAATAGCAAAATTTTCAAATATTTTTTATGTTTCCATAATTATTTACGCAATTTAATGGTCAATTGCAAATTGATAGTTGATAGAATAATAAATTTATTTTGAATATCTTTATATGAAAATATATATAAAAAAAATTATATAAATAAAAACTTATATATATTTATATATTATAAATATACCCCTATAATTTTAATATTCACATGTTTTTCCAAATTTTCCGTATCCCCATTTTTGGGTTATGTGGTTTCCATTCATATTATGGTTTTGGCATCTCACCGTTTCCGTATCTGTGTCACATACTTACAGCACATAGTATCATAGGCCATTTAAATTCATTAAATACTTCCGAGACAAAAAAAGTTATAAATAAATAAAAGGCTGCGGCTATATGCAATACTCATTCCACTTGTGCAAGACCAAATTAAAGAAAGATTCCAAAAGATTCTATTTTATTAAGATGGAATGACAAGTATGCCCATAAATTAAATTGGCTTTTTTTTCTCATGTAAGACCAAATGCAAATAATGAGAAAAAAACAAAAATCGACACCAAGGTGTCGAAAAATTATGCTACAAATCGACACTTAAGCGTCGAATTTCATAGGTAAAAATCGACATTGACATGTCGAATTTATAGCACAAATTCAAATGTCGAATTTTATACCCCAAAATCGACATCTAAATGTCGAATTTTATACCTCAAAATCGACATCTACATGTCGATTTTTACCTGTAAAATTCGACCTGTACATGTCGAATTCGTTTGCGCGAGATTTTTTTTCGAAAATCGATATTCTAGCTAAATAACCCATAAATGCATACATTCTTGGGTTCTTCCATCGTATAATCTTCTATTTTGATGTCTTCTGACTCCGTACTTGCCATATTTGTAAGATTTGTTGAGTTTTGATGATTTTGAATTTCAAGGTTTTGTGGGTTAATGGAGGAGGGAGGAGAAAGGTCTTGTGGGTTTTGGAAGATGGAGAAGATGAGAGTTGGTCTTGTGGTTTTGTGGTCTTGTGATAGGGTTTTTTGTGTTTTTGAATTTTTTGTCTTGCATATTTGAAATTTTTTTATTTTTTTAATAAATAAGGGTATTATAGTATTTGTACATTGAAAATTTTAATTTAGTCTTGCACAAGTGAAATTAGTCTTGCATATAGCCGCAGCCTAAATAAAATCATTCAAACAGTGCATCAAATATTACACCTTACCATTTAACAATCCAAAAATCAACAAAAATAAAATAAAATAATATCAATAATAATAAACACAGACAACACCACCATCACATTCCATTTCATAAAAGTGTACACATTTCACTAATCAATACAATGCAACAGAGGATGCAACATTTTTTTTCAACCACTACTACCTCCTCCTCCACCACCACCACCACCGCCGCCACCGCCGCCGCCACCAAGCTCCCTCAACATCGCCACCACCTGCAACATACTAGGCCGTTTCGACGGAAAATCGTCGACGCACTGCAACGTAATCTCCAAGTACCTCACCATCTCCTTCACCTCCTCCACCTCATCCACATCACTACCAACACCCTTCCTCACCTCAACCAACTCCACATCAATTACCTCCGTACCCCTCCCTTCCCTCACCTTACCCTTCACCCACCCCACCAAATTTGTGTCCCCGAAATCCTCCTTATCCGTCGGCCTCTTCCCCGTCACAAGCTCCAATAGTATCACCCCGAACGAATAAACATCCCCCTTAGCCGTACATCTAAAGCTCTGGTAATACTCCGGGGGTACATACCCCGGAGTGCCAGCCAGCGTGCTGACACTCAGATGAGTGTCGAGCGCGCTGATAAGCCTCGCCATTCCGAAATCCGACACCCTTGCCTCCATTTCGTTATCAAGCAATACATTGCTCGATTTCATGTCTCGATGGATAATGTGAGGGATGCAATTGTGGTGGAGGAAGCATAGCCCTTTGGCCGCACCCCTAGCTATCTTCTTCCTCTCCTCCCAACTCAAGATTCGTCTGTCTTTACCCCTTTGTCTACCGTGTAGCATTTCTTCTAAACTCCCGTATTCCATGAACTCGTAAACTAGAAGCCTCTCCTCGCCGATTTTGCAGTATCCTAATAAAGGGACGAGATTCTTGTGCTTGATCTTGCCAAGTGTCTCCATCTCGGCCATAAACTCGCGATCGCCCTGACAGCTCAGACGAATGAGTTTCTTGATCGCCACAGAGGATCCGTCCCTCAGTGTGGCCTTGAAGACCTCCCCAAATCCGCCCGAGCCGATCATGCTGGCGGCGGAGAAGCCGTTTGTCGCCTCTATCAATTGAGAGAACTTCAATTTCCTTAGTTGCCGTTGGAAAGTGGCTACGTTGATGCTCAGAGGCTCTTTCTCCTTCTCAATTTTCCACGTCGTGGCCGCTTGTGACGCTTTTAAGCTGCTGAGCATTTTGGCCCCCTCGGCCTCTCGTCTTCGTGCGCGCATTGCTATGGCCCACACGATTAGAATGCAGACCGAAGCTACGGAGATGAGTATGCCCATTACTATACTATTAGCCCACGAAGCTGCGGACGCAGCTTTCTGGACTTGTTTATCGCCAGACGAGCTTTGTTGGTTGTC
Organism: Erythranthe guttata; assembly: GCF_056151865.1. NCBI lineage: Eukaryota > Viridiplantae > Streptophyta > Magnoliopsida > Lamiales > Phrymaceae > Erythranthe > Erythranthe guttata. The sequence goes on along the minus strand of NC_142537.1, from coordinate 3,006,974 downwards.
GTTGTACTGGCACTCCGCCAACGGAACACCACATAGACCCGGGTTATTGGCGAACTGAGTCGCCGGGAGCGTGCTGAGCTGTCCTCTTGACGGAATCTCGCCGGTGAGTTCGTTATACGAGAGATCGATCTGAACAAGGAACGACAGCATGGAGAATGAATCCGGGATGTGCCCCTGTAGTCTGTTGTGGGATGCGTCGAAAACTCCGAGGTTTTTAAGCTGTCCTAAAGCCGCCGGAATCTCGCCGGAGAGCTGGTTGTGGGAGAGGACAAGAACTTGCAGGGCAATCATCTCGCCGAAACCGTCGGGGATTTTGCCGCGGAGCTGATTGTAGGAAAGGTCGAGGTACTCTAGGGTTTGGTACCGGGTGAAGAGGCTGAGAACCGGGCCGGAGTACATCCGTGTGAAGTCGCAGCTCCGCAGCGACGGCACCTGCAGCAGCCTCTCCGGCCGGATTCCGGCGAACTCGAGCAACCCGCCGACGCCCCTGCACGAGTTGCCGACGTTCCGGACGAACACCAGCGTGTTGCCGGAGAGGATTCCGGTCAGCGCCTTCGCTCCGATCTGCCGCCCCAGCCGCGGCGGGATCTCGCCGCTGAGCTGGTTGCTGTTTATGTCCAGCCAAACCAAGCTGGTGCAGCCGGCCAACTCCTTCGGAATCTCCCCGCTCAAGGTATTGTTCCCTAGTTGCAGAACCGCCAGCCTCGTCAGCAGCCCGAATTCCGCCGGAATCTCGCCGCCGATCCGGTTGCTGGTGAGCGAAATCCACTCTATGTTCCCACAATTGAAAAGCTCCGTCGGGATTCCACCGCTCAAACGGTTGTTGTTCAGTATCAGATTTTTCAGTTTCTTGCACTTCCCCAACTCCGCCGGAATATTCCCTTCCAGCCCATTGTACCACGCTATTAGCTGCTCGAGATTCCCAAGATTCCCAAGCTCAACCGGAATCGAACCGTTGAGATAATTAATGCTGAAATCGATAATCCTCATCTCCGAACAGAGAGATAACTGCGGCGGGATTTGTCCGGAAAGAGCGTTATCCGGTGCTCGCAGCTCTTCGAGCAACACCGCCCCGGGACATATATCTGGTGGAATATTCCCCGAAAGCATATTAGAACTAAAATCGACTACCTTCAGTTTCTTGCAGAACGAAATCGAAGACGGAAGCCCACCCGAAATCCGATTGCTGCTTAGTAGAAGCTTCTCCAAAGACGATAAGCTCGAAAGAATCGAATCAGGAAAAGGGCCCGTTAAATTATTGCTCGACAAATCAAGAATTTGGAGCCAAGAACACGAAGAAAACGAAATGGGAATCGTGCCCGTAATGTTGTTTTTCGATAATTTGAGTTCCACGAGTGAGCCACACACATTGCCCAATTCGGAGGGGATCCAACCGGTGAGATGGTTTTGAGAAAGATCCAATCTTTGCAAGCTTTTAAGTTCACCGAAAGCCACTGGAATTTCGCCGGAGAGAGAATTTTCCGGCATAATTAATTCGTTGAGGCTCGTGCAGTTTGAGAAAGACGGTGGTAAAGATCCGGTGATTTGATTCCCCGACCAATCGAGTCGCGACAAAGAACTGCACTTTTCGATTCTTAAATCCGATATCGAACCGGTTATATTGTTGTAAGAGAGATCGAGATACTTCAACTTATCGATGTTGAGAAAAAGATTTTCCGGTAAAAAACCGGTTATGTTGTTGAACGCAAGATTGACGTATTCGAGATTCGGGCAATTGGAGAATAAACTCTCCGGGATTTGACCTAAAAGACCCGAGAAAGAGAGCTCGAGTTGCTTTATGCTATAAGGGATTTGGAGTAAAGAAGTGGTGGCGTTTATAGTGAACGAATTTGCGGAGAGATTTAGGGAGTTTAGCATGTCCATTGAAGAGAAGGGTGCGAAAGAGATCGAATGGGAGACGAGATTTGATTGGGCGAGATCGAGGGATGTTACTCTTCTAATGTTGTTGGTGGTGGTGGTGGTGCAGGTGATGCCGTGCCACGTGCATGGATCTTTGCCCGGCCGCCAGTCGGATAAGGCTCCGTTTGGATCGTTTTGAATCATTTTCTTGAATGATAAAAGGGCGTACGCGTCGGTTTTTATGGAATTCTTTCCTTGTTCGATGGAGAAAACGTGGTCGAGAGAGGTTGTTGATAGTAATATTAGAGTAATATGGAGAAGTGCCATCTTTATCTCCATTGCAGGAGAAGAGAGAAGATGAACTCAAGGAGGGATTTGTTTGTGTGTGTTGTGTGTGTAAAAGATGGAATGAGAGAGAAAGTAAGGGGAGAGAGAAAGAGAGTGGTGAAAATGATGAGAATTTTGCTTTTGTGCAAAGGAGAGTGAGAGTGTGAGCTTTAGGAAGAAAAGTTTTGTTCCTAGAGAGATTGCAATATATGTTTGTATATTGAGAAAAAGGAGGGAAAGTGGGATGGTGGAATGAATGGGAATATTTAAAGTTTGGGGGGGTTAAAAGTGAAAGAAAATAATAAATTACATCTCGCTTGAATCTTTCTCCAATTTTTCACTTGTGCGTTTAAAAGTTGAAAGTAGTGTTTTTAAATTTAACTGTAAAAGGTACTTCGTGTAATCTCCAAATATCAAAAAATCCCTGTAATAAATAAACTATCAAAAGTCCCCTATGAAATTTAGTCAAAGGCAGAAACCCTCTTGGTTAACTTTCGTGTGACTCACTCGCCGGATGCACGACTGGTAGTTGTTTTTTGAACGTGAAATGACAAAATTGACTCTCACAATGTATTTATATGTTCTTTTTAATTTGATTGTTCAAGAATTTAAAATATTTTTAAAAAATAATAAACAATTAAATTGAAAAAATATTAAAAATTTGTTAATCAAATTAAGCATAGGTTTTTTTAAGTACAACATAAAAAAATACGTAATAATGGAATTTAAGTTTTGTTTTAATGTAGGGATGATTTAAAATATATACATAAATTATCTGATAACAAAAATAGAATAATAACTAAGATATAAATAAAATAAAATAAAATAATTAAAATGTTTAAAAAATATAAGAATTTATTTTGTAAAATCCGGGGGTACTTGTGTTTTTTTATATCAAGTCAACACTCAAATGAATAATGGGCTGAATATGCTATATAAATAATTGCATAGGGGGGTTTTGCTAGTTTATTTATCACAGAGAGGTTTTTGCTATTTGAAGATTGCACAGGGGTATTTTTTACAGTTTACTCTTAATGAATAATTATTTCTTCATAATCACATAATAAAATTCGAAAATGAGGGGATCCAACAATATTAAAAATTCATCCTTGATCTCATCTTAATAGACTTGGAGAGTGTTTGGCTAAGCCTATTAGCTGTTAAAGGGAATTTATAAGATATTTAAGAGCTTATAAGCTTTTCCAAAAATCTTTTTTTTTTTTTTTAAATTTAAGCTAATAGAAAACATAATAGTTTATCAGTTCTTAAAATATCTTATCATACCCACGAATCTTTCAATTATTTAAAATAAGTTTAGTTCAACAGATCCTTAATTAGTTTGATGATTAATTCTCACCATTTGTTCATAACCTGATTAACACTTAAATATCAAGTTATCAAACAAAAAAATAAATTCCATTCACATATATACATATATATATATATATATATATATATATATATATATATATATATATATAGGAGAAAAGAATAAGAATATAGGAGAGCAAATATGTTAATAAAGATAATGATGTTTAAAGCAAATCTTATGGACAAACGATAGACATGAGAGTTGGTCAAAGAAGAAGAAGGCCCACCACCAAAGACTAAGGTTTGTTTTTCATATCAAACTTTTTGCCGATGAAAAAAAATAATAATAAAAATAAAAGAAATAAATAAAGATTTCTAGTGTTTGATCCCAGAGAGTCAGTTTCTGTCAAGAAGCGTGAGAATGTTCCCTCCAATTAGGAATAGAGAGAGAGAGAGAGAGAAAAATCTGTGCTGATGTCAGTTCAGTTACTTTTGGGTTTATACTACGCTATATCGATTTTGTCTAGATCAATAGTAAAAATTCATTCGATATTACCGGGTGCAGGGGCGGATCCATGTGGAGACTCGGGTTTTTTTTTTTTTTTTTTTTTTTTTCTATTAATTTATAAACTTTGGTTCCTCCGAAATTTGAATTTTGTACACTTAAGCACATAAACTGATAAACATATTTGTATTCACAACCACATTTTAGCCCTTCCACCAAAAAACTCCTAAGTCCGTCCGTGATCTGGTGTACCATAAAAATAACTGTGATTTTTGTGGCCGAATCAAAGTTAATTTTCATTTCTTCATTATTCGGCAATAAATGTGCACACGGTTATAAAATCATATAGATTGATGATGCTAATTACTTAGATCATCTGGGGTAGTGTGGTAAACGAGCTAGGAGAGCAAAGCGGATCAGTAGCTTGCCAATTTGATGATCCTGAGATTCCTGCGAAATTAACACACGTGAACTAAGCCGGGGGTTGATCCGGCGGAAACCCCTCCGATGCTCAAGTCAGATGTACGGATCGTGGAGATGGTAGAGAGAATAAGCACTCTAGAATACTTGTGAATGATAGAACGTACCTTAAGAAATGAGTTCAAACCTTTATTTATACCAGCTTGATTGGGCTGAAGTTTTTCTAGTTGAGATTGTCGGACCAAAACCTTATTTAAAGGTGATTGGGCCTCGGTAGTAGTGGTCTTCAATATTGGGCTCGTGACCCAGTAAATAAAAAAATTGTAGGCCTATGGAATTGGCTCAATTAGGCATATCATAGATACATCGAATAATTCTACACTTTTAATCTACACATAATACCAACACACTGACGTCTATATAGATGTTTGGTGCAAAGTCACTCGGAATTTTTCACCAACTGTAGCATCTCATTGACCGTAAAAAATAGCCTTTGATCGATGATTGTCGATTAATATATTAATAACATTAGATTATAGGGTTGATGTGAAGTGAAAAAGAAAAAAAATTGGCCTACAAGAAAAAGAAAAGGAATTAAAAAAGAAAAATCATCAATGAGCTATGGTGTTTAAAGCTTAAGGGGTTGATGATGATGCTCTATTTTTAATTCCACCAACTAATTTTCTACCCCCTTTTGATCATGCTCACCACCCTCTACTTCATAACTTTTATTTATTTATTTTTTCCCCTCAATTTTATAATTTTATATTAATACTATATAAATATACATACTTTCTGTATATATCTATATATAGAGACTTTTTATTGTATTCAAAACCCAAACTGGATCACAATTCACAACACTAAAGTACAACCTTTTTAACTGGTTACTGCCCCCACCAGTTTTCTTGGTAGATATATAAATGTACATATATCAATTTTCAATGTTATCTACTATATATAATATATATATATATATATATATATATATATATATATATATATATATATATATATATATATATATATATATATATGAGCCGGTTCATAACTAAAAGTGTAGGGAGGAAGGTATAATGAAAGAAGAGTTTAAAAATTAAATGTTGTTTGCCAATATTATAGTGAAGAGTGAAGACTTTTGTGGACTATATATCACTATAGCACCTAAAACCACATTCCAGTTTTCACCCCTCAAGTTTGCATCGATTTCACATTTGGTCCCCAATGTTCATGAAAAACACATTTGATCCCTCATATTTCAATAATTTAACACTTTTGGTCATTTCCGTCAATTTACCGTTAGGTAGTTTTGAGCACATTTTGTTATTACTAATGGATAATTGACGGAAATGATGACTAAAATTGTTGAACTTTTAAAAATGAGGGGCCAAATGTGAAATCGGCACAAATTTGAGGGATGAAATTTGTATTTGACCCCTTTCTATTTATTTATATTTGCAAAATATTTGGAAGTCTTATTTTAGAAGATATTTGGGAAAATGAGGGGAAAACCCCTCATTATATAAAATTACAAAGTTTAGGTCCATTTTTTCCGGTTATATATGTATACAAGCCCATGTAATATTCCATGAATTGGTTGAACCCCCTCACATGTTTTTCATTCCCTTTTTGCCCATTTCTATATATCACGCAAGTAACGAATCAATTAAGATATGCCTCTATTTGTAATTATAGTCGAAGGGACTGACGTTGTCTTGATAACATCTTTGTTGCGGATGTCGATTATTGCCTTTTTTCCGTAGCTTCACGGCTATATCGTTCAGATTCCAGCGTTGAAACCTTGGGAACTCGTTTTTTCTTGCCGGCCTGACAAAGGTTGTGTGCTCACAAATCAAAAAATGAGTATAAAACAAGAATGCAAGTATGGTTGATTAATATGCGGTTGATCAAGAAGTTAGTTCATGGTTTGGCTATAAAAAATGCAATTATAGTTGATTAATATACAATTGATCAATATACAGTTGATTAATATACATAAATGCAATTATACAGTTGATTAATATATATACAAGAATGCAAGTATACAATATTACAATATAATTGATTAAAACAAAAAAAGCAGGTATACAAATTGTTTTTGCAAAAAAATTGTAATTATTGGAAGCATCGAATGCGATTCTCCTACAACAATTGTCAATCTTTGACTTTCTTCTATTAATTAGACTTCATATCTTTGGATATTTATTCATATATAAATGAAAAAAATAGAGTATGTATTTTTACTTTCAAGAATTAATGATTAAACGAATAATTATCTCAATACTATATATATGCAGAACTTTGTTTCACTAATTTCCTCATAATTAATCATATGATAATATATCAAGAAAGCAATCCTATTTTTCACGCCAATAATTATTGGATGAGTCAAACAAACTTTTATGAATTACTCCATATTTTCAAGTGGTCAAAATTCCTCCTAGACAAAATGACACAACATATCAAACTTTGGACTTTGTCCAATAATTGCACGCCTTGAAATTTTGAAGTTCTTAATTATATAAAATTATATTGAGAAAAATGAAAATGAATTTGAAAATGTAACCAATTGAACACTCTAGGCTCTAGCCTCTTAAGTAAAAAGGGAGTGTTTTTGGTATGTACATAATTGTTGGTGGGGTTTTCGATGTAAAAAAAAAAAAGCATTTTATCGTTTGAAAAATGAAGACCTAATTTGTATCATAAAATCATAATTTTGTTTTTGGCACGCCTTAGGATCGATGTGACATTCATTTCACTTCCCACTATCAATTTTTTTGGAGTATCCAAATGATTGGCTATGACCACCCATTAATCAATTAAATTCCTATTTTCTTTGTCAATTATATATATCTAATATATATTTCAAATTTAGTCTATGTAATTTCCTTTTTCTATTTTATCTATTTTTTTTTCACTGCAGTACGGGCATAAACTCGAAAACATCTATCGGACACCTTATGAACCATTTTGCAATTTCTAAAAGTTAGAAACATGTCTGAATTGTCAATTTTCAAATACTTTTGTTGTTTGCCAAATTATTTAAATGATTTAGTGATGAACTGAAAATTGCTAGTTGATATTAAAATTTAGGGTAAATTACAACCACCCCCTGAGGTGTGGTCAAATTACGAAAATCCCTTCCTGTTGGGGCAATTACAACCACTCTTCAACTATAAATCTTCTTACACGTCCACCCTTGCGGTTTCAAATTTAGTGGAATCTTCTAAATTATATGAAATATTCTCAATTTTGAACCCGTTTTATCTCATTCGAGCTCCGCATTTTGAAGCTAGATGATCATAAGATGTGTTTTTTGGCTTGTATATATCAGATTGTGGTGCATTAGAAACTGTACTTTTGCACAAAACGAGTTCAAACTAGAGAACATTCCACTGAATGTAGATGATCATGGTGAATTTGGCACCATAAGGGTGGAGATGTAAGAAGATTCATTGTTGAGGGGGTAGATGTAATTATCCAAACATGAGGGATTTTTTCGTAATTTGATCATATATATATATATATATATATAATTAAATAAAAACTTATATATGTTTATGTAGAAAATATATAGATTATCCCTATACTTTTAATATTTACACGTTTTTCTCAAGTTCTCGTATCTCCATTTTCGGAACATGCCATTTTTCCATATCACTGTTTCCGTGTCCGTGCTACATATATAATTCAATTTTCTTTATTTATTTTAAGTAGAAAGCTAAGTCAAATGAAAGTTTTTCTTTATGTATTTTAGAGAAACCAGAATTAATATTTTAACTAAAAAAATTCAAAATAACACACTTCAGTATGAAATTCAATTTTAGTAATAAAAAAAGCTGAATCAATAGATGTGAGTAGGGGTGTGAACGAGCCGAGCTCGTCTCTTTTGGCTGGCTCGAGCTCGAGCTCGAGTCTATTTTATCGAGCTCGAGCTCGAGTCTATTTTGTCGAGCTCGAATCTATTTTGTCGAGCTCGAGCTCGTCGAGTTCTTCTTTTTTTGGCTCGAGCTCGAGCTCGTGTTAATTTTGTCGAGCTCGAGCTCGAGCCCAATCTCTTTTTTTTTTTTTTTTTTTTAATATTTTTTAATTATTATTTTATTATTAAAAATTATTTTAAAAAAATACAAAATAAAAACTAAATTGTGATTATATATATTTTTTAATATTTGTATTTATTTCTATAATATTTTATATTATTATACATTATTTAAATAAAAATAACATATAAAAAATAAAAAATAATAAAAAATAATAATAAATCCGGCTCGCGAGCTGATGAACAACTAAAATCCGGCTCAAGCTCGGCTCTTCAGAAAGCTCGAGCTCGAAAACCTCGAGCTCGCGAGCTCGAGCTCGAGCTCGAAAACCTCGAGTCCGAGTTCGAGCTTTTTACGAGCCGGCTCGTCGAGCTCACGAGTCGGCTCAGCTCGTTTACCACCCCTAGATGTGAGTGTGTGATGATTTGCCCACATGGCAATATCATAAATTTAAATTAAATTGTTTAATTCAAAATAAATTGGGACTTAAACTAATTGAGGAGCCCAAACTAGATATGATCATATTTATGGCTTCTATGGGCTTTCAACTTTAAGCATCGTCTAAAAAATAACGGAGGCCCAATTATCCAAGATATATTAGTATGCCCATATAATATACAATATGCTTTCAATAAAGCAAATTACGAAAAACTCCCTGAGGCCAATGTAAATTACAAAAAAATTCCCCATATTTACGTAATTATGAAAACTCCTTTAAAATATATGTTGTCATCTTACATAGCCTCTCTGCTATTACTATTAACAGAATCTTTTTTATTCTATGGAATATTACGCTAAAAATGTCATTTTTACCCCTTTAACACGTGTCATTACTATACAGAGAAGGTAATTGTAAGCATATTAATTACCTTTAGGGTAAATTTTAATATATTTAGAAGCTTAATTATTTTTTATTTTAAAACTTTTATGTATTTCTTCATTTTATAATTATCAAAAATAATGAAAAATATATAAAAATATCTTGTAACATCAAAAGTTTTTATTTATATAGTAGTTTTTTGTTTACATTATTTTTAAAAATTATTCAACAAACTCAATTTATGTTTACAAATATTTTTATTATTTAAAAATTAATCTGCCTTGAAACTCTAACGAGAAAGATAATATGAGAATAATTTTATTTCGAGGAATCAAGATCACTCACTTGAGACGATCAATTTGAGATTTTCATAAATGTCCTTCAAAAGCTTTTGATCTATTAACTCCAATTATAACTACAAAATATTCATGTCCGGTACACCGTACCGTACCGAATATCGAAATATTTAATAACTAGTATTTATTTATTTTCTTTTATTTAAATTCTTTAAAGTTACAATAAATTATAAATACTTTTAAATTAATGATTGTTTTCATTATGTACAAATTAACCTCTAATCACTTTTTATTTTAGGGTCGATTATTAAATCTTGAATGTCAAACTCAAGAAATAATTAGTTTAACTATATATTTTTACCAAAATATATTTTTGGTTTCACCGATGTAGAACCTAATTAATTCCATAAAAACCTTTAGGCTAATCAAACTATCGGAACTTTAATTTACTAAAATTCCGATACAGTATTATCGAATATAATTTAAAAAAAATTCGAACTCAAGTTAAATAAGATAATATTTTTTGGGTAAATTACAACTACTCCTAAGGTATGGTTAAATTACGAAAATCTCTATCTTGTTTAGATAATTACAACCACCCCCTCAACTCCTCAAATTTAGTGGAATCTTCGATATTATATGGAATATTATCACTTTTATACCCGTTTTATCTCATTCGAACTCTACATTTTGAAGCAATATGGTCATAATATTAATATGTGTTTTTTGGCTTGTATATATATATATATATATATATATATATATATATATATATATCAGATTGTGGTGTATCAGAAACTATATATTTACACAAAACAAGTACAAACTAGAACACATTCCACGAAATCTAGATGATTATGTTGAATTTGACACTATAAGGGTGGAGGTATAAGAAACAAACATAGTTGAGGGGTAGATGTAATTATCCAAACAAGAAGGGTGTGTTTGTAAATTGACCATACCTCAAGGGTGTGTTTGTAATTTACCTTATTTTTTTCAACTACTAAATACTAATTAAACCACTCCTTGGCCCACGTTATCCAAACTTTTGAAACATGTGATAAAACGCGGTACAATTTTGTTACCCAAATTTGAACGCGTGTTTTGACGCGTCGAATTGTTAAAAAAAAGAAAAGAAAACGTGTTCCACGCGGAACAATTTTATAGTCAAGACAGCAGCCACTTGGTTGACTCGTCAATAATTTTCCAAGTAGTACATTCCGCTACGGAAGCTGTACGCTAACTACTCCACGCACTTTCCCTTATATAAATGGTACTCTTCGGCCATTGGTTGTTCACCCATACATTCACAGTACCTTTGATCGATTGAGCTAAATAGCTAATTTCCTCTGCAATTTTCTACGAAGAATTCTAGAGAGAGAAATTCTAGAGAGAGAAACAGAAACAGAAACAGAACCAGAACCAGCCATGGCGACCTTGACCTTTCCTCCGCTGCTTACTTCGCCTCGCGATGATGCTACGCATCTCTACAAAGCTTTCAAAGGTTTTTTTTTTTTTTTAATAAATTATTATCTTCTGTTTTTGGCTCGTTTTATAGTTTGTGTGATGTAATTTTGAACTCTTTTCGGTTGGATTGATATGTTTGAAGCAAATTAGGTTAGTTGATTTCTCGTTTGTAATGTGATTTATATTTTATTATTTTCAGTGATTGGAGGAGCCTGCCTGCACCAAATTCCCCATTTGCTTATATTATATTGTGTAGAAAGAAATCAATTTTTTTTCGCCTGTTAATTATTTAATTACATGAGGGGATTTGGTGCAAAGGTTTTGCATTTCTGTTAATATGGGTGATTTATGCATGGAATCCCCTTCTCTAATTAACTGTTATAATTAATTTATTAATGAAATAAGGGTTTCCGTACAAGGAAAAAAATAAACAATTGGGGGATTTTACTTGATAATTAAAACACGAGGGGGGTTGGTGCATATTTTTTTAATACATGGTTTTTTTTTTTAATTAGATACCGCTTGCAAATAAAGCAACTAGTGAAACACTATTTTTTGTCAATACATTCTAACGAGCAAGCATTGTAAATTCGTATAATGTTTATTTGAGCTGAAAATCGCATACTATTACTTCTTACTATTAATTGCATTGTTTAGGTTTCGGTTGCGATACGGCAGCAGTAGTTAATATCCTTGCCCATAGGGATGCAACGCAGCGTGCACTTATCGAGCACGAGTACAGAGCTATGTACTCTGAAGAACTTTCTAAACGCCTTGCTTCGGAACTTCGTGGTGATATCGAGGTACTGAGAAAGAATCATCCAATATTATATTATTTTCTCGATACTTTTAACTAAAAGATTGTGCTTTCAGATTTCTTTATAAACGACTTCTTTATAATTTGTGTTTTATTAATGATTTTTCAGAGGGCGATCTTACTTTGGATGCCTGATCCTGCTGTAAGGGACGCGACAATAGTAAGGAAAGCGTTGACTGGTGATGTCGTTAATCTGAAAGTTGCTACTGAAGTAATATGCTCTCGTACTTCGACACAAGTGCAGCACTTGAAACAAATTTACCATGCTCGGTTTCATTCTTACCTTGAGCGTGATATTGAGTCTCAAGCATCTGGCGATCTCCAAAAGGTAATCTCTCTCTCTCTCTAGAATCATTTACACCGATGTTATATATCTATTTGTACCAGTGTGAAAGAAAGATATTTGGACCATGTCAAGTAGCATAGATGGCAACTTGCATGCCTCACGTAGAAGTTTTATGATTAGTTATGTGGCTTTGAATGTGATCTCCATACTGATTAAAACATTTTTTTGGGGTTACCAATACATATTGTATGTATCCTTTTAGGCCTCGTTTGGTTGGGGAAATTAGCCATTATTAACTAAATAATTGGACTTTGTTTGATGTCCCTAATAACTTGCCGGGTTGACCCGCAAATATTATGTTATCATGCCTTATCTTGCCTTCTAGGCATGTTTTTTTCTTGGACCTTCCAAAGGTCCAATAATACAATGGGGTTTCATTAGATTATTTAATCTTATCTTGGCAACTAAACGAGGCCTAAGTGTTAATGACACTCATCCTTCATCTTTATATTTTTTTCTTTTTCCTTGTTGAAGAAAACCCTTTATTTGGTTTACTGATACATATTATTATTTATCTCCTTTAATTCGAGTGGAGTTTTAAGATTACGATATGTTTTTGTGGACCCCAACTCATTAATAACGTTGCTTATTTTGCCCAAGTACCTTTTTCCCATACGAGTTGCTTATATGAAAGCATTCAGAACATAGTGGAATCTGATTTATTAAACAAAGTAACTGAAGAAAATTGGTATATTTGATTGTGAAGGTGGTATGAAATTATAGAATCATCTATGTGCTCAAGGCAAAACGAAAAACAGTCTCTTCTCGGGCAAAAAATGGTGTAACTGCAGGAATATAAATATATCACAGCAAGAACTTTATTCGAATCATTCTTGTGACTTGTGTATATAAATTTAAATAACTACAGCATAATTATGTCTAACTGTGTTTTGATCTATTTCAATGGTCTTCAATTTTGCAGTTGTTACTTGCCTGTGTTAGCGCAATTCGGTACGAAGGTCCAGAGGTTGACAGGGCAATGGCAGAGCATGATGCTAAATCTCTTTACAAAGCTGGGGAAAAGAAGCTAGGAACCGACGAGAAGATTTTCATACGCATCTTTTCTGAAAGAAGTCGTGCACATTTGGCTTTTGTTTCTTCTGCTTATCATAACATGTACGGGAACTCGCTGAAAAAGGTGAAAAAAGCTTTTCATTTAAACAACATTATATCCTTAAGATTTGCTTTCCGTTTGTTGGCTAAATAGACATCTTTTTTGCAGGCCATAAAAAAAGAGACCTCCGGGAACTTTGAGTTTGCACTCCGAACCATATTGCAGTGTGCTGAAAACCCTGCAGTATACTTTGCTAAGGTAAACGACGTTTTATCTTAAGAATACACAAGTCAAATTCCCCTTCTATTTCAATCTCCTGAATCATTATTATATTGCTTATCCTGTATGTGTTCAACGAGTTTCTGGTTATAAAGGTTCCGATTTTCTGCTTTGACTAGTACTCTTCATGGTTTTGATCACACTCGAAACACGTTGAAATACACTATTCTTGCAAAATGATTTGGAATATAACTCCATCGATACACGCTTACATTTACTGACCCTGTATTTCATTTCGAAATGATTTAAGGTGCTGCATAAGTCAATGAAGGGAGCTGGAACTGACGATTCAACACTTACGAGAGTGATAGTAACAAGAACCGAGATCGATATGCAGTACATAAAAGCAGAGTACCAAAGGAAGCATGGCAAAACGCTGAATGATGTCGTTCATTCCGAAACTTCAAGTCATTTCAGGGCATTTCTTCTCGCTCTTTTAGGTCCAGCTCATCGCTAGTTGTCCGAAAAAGAATCAAGCTCCTCAATAAAAAAATAAAATAAAGGCTATCCTTTGTTCTTCAAGTTTCTGCTTTCTTCTTCTGTATATGTAGTAGTGTATTTTGTTACTTCCACGTGGGAATGTAGTAAAACGTGTGCAGCGTGGTTTTGGATTGCATGTATGTTTTGTTATTACTTCCTAAAGAATATTGTGTAGATCTGTCTGAAGTTGTGGATTGTGAAAAAAAGTTTAATGAAGTACGTTTTAGTGAATTTTGATTACTTGAGTAGTTTTAATATTACACTCTCTTCACCTTAGCTCCTCCTACACCGCCGTCAAGGAGTCTGTACATCAAAACACTTTCACCGCTGTCTTGCCACGACCGACGTATTGTGTGACAGAGGTTCTCCCATCCGTTTGATAATATACGCTTTAATATTTTAATTAACTATAGTCGATTAATAAATCAACTACACAAACAACATTGTCGATTTACATTTAGTTTAATGCAGGATTTCGAAAAAAAACATAACGTAATCCAGAATTTTGCGAAAAAAACATAAGAAAAGGATTATCATTAATTATTTTCATGGAGCAAACCTATCCCAATGCAGTTTTAAAAGGGGTTTTCACTAATTATCCCAAGCATGGAGAATTTGCCGTAATTTGTCCTTCAAATTCAAATAAGGACAAATTTGATATGAGTAAATAAGGGGAAGACGATCCCAACTCCATGGACATGATTTTCGAGTTGCCGAAAGTGATGTTGCACATAATACCGTATTTCCTCTCCTAAGAAGATGCTGTCCGAACATCAGCCTTGTCCAAATCATGGCGTAATATTTGGTGTACTCGCCCCAATCTCGATTTTTTGGAGGACTCCTTCAAAGGAAGCAAAGAAGAATTTTTATCACTGTGGGAAATACTTTGCAGCTGTACAGTGATCAAAGGATGTCCTTAAAGTAAAAGTTTTGTACAGTCCTTCATCAAATACTTATCGGGCCAAGGGATAGGGACCCCGGGGGCGAGTGATTTTGCTTTTTGGTGCAAAATATAGGGACCTGAGCTAAATTTAATTCCGTAACTTTCGTCTCAATCTATACTTTCCGACGAGATATTATGTCATGTAAGCGTGATTAAAAAAAAGGGTTGAATACAAATTGCACCCCTGTACTATCACCAGTGTCACATGTACCCCCTGTACTACAAAATGCGACAAAGTGACCCCCCCAATTTAACGGTGGACCTTCAAACCTCTGACACTGTTAGTTTATGTGGTGTAGTTACCTTTTTATCTTTACATTTATATGATATAAATAAACACTTTTTAACTTTTTTATTTGGCCAATTATTTTATTTTATTATGTAGCACTCCGGTTGTATTGAAAAGTGGTTCTAGAAAAATATGCTACGTAGTGTTTGGACGTGAAAAATAAAATTCATGAATTTTGAGAATTAGAATTACGGGAAGCATTTTCAATCAAAAATTTTTGAGCTGAAAATGAAATTATAAAATTTCAGAAATTTAAAAAGAATTTAAAAATATTATCCAGAATAAAATAGTTTCATAAATTTTGGGTGAATTTTTAGGCTGGGAACAAAATTGCAAAATTTTATAAATGTAAAAGGAAATTATAAACAATTTTCAGAATATAATTTTTTGTCAGAAAATTTGTGTGAAATTTTTGCGTTGTGAATAATAAAATCAGGGAAGAAACATGAAAAAAATGTGAGTAAATTGAGTACAAGAAATAAAGAAATAAAGATATTCACTTTTATATACAACCAGAGAGGTATTTTCATCCGAAATTGTCCAATATCAAGTGCAATAGACAATGACCTTTGTAAACGAACGGCAAATACCCCACTCTCACTTCACCAAACAATTTCAAAACACAAAATTAGGGATTTTAGTCCGAAAATTGTGAGAAACTTCCATTGTTTCTTCGATTTAAAAACTATCCTGGTGTTTCCCGTCACAAGGGTTAAAAAATCATGAGAGAAGGAACACAAAATAGGACGCATGTAATGTATGGTTTCAATTCAAACAATTTGGAATTTTGGGAGAGAAGAACCCTAATTTTTCAATCCTAATGTGTAATCCGTGGGTTACATGACTAGGGCTTTGGCTTGGGTATGACAAAGCAGTATATATACCTGAAATGACGACAATTCCGTGAGTGGACGGACTTTTGCCAGTTCTGGTAACAAATAGGCCGGAAGTTTGACTTCGGGGCAAAGTGCAAAAAAAATATATTTTACAGGGGATGTCTTTGTTTTTTTTTTTTTTTTTTTTTTTTAATTTCTAGGGGGCAAAGTGCAATTTTTCCTTTATTTATTTATCATACAAAATACAAATATACTAGAAATTTAAGATTATGAACTAACAACTATAATATACCATCAACTTGTGATATATTGATTTTTAGTTTTTAATTCGAATATCGCAAGAAATTAATATACAGTAGAACCTCGATAAATTAATACCCGATAAATTAATAACCTCGCTTAAATAATAAATTTTCCCGGTCCCGACTCGGGGACAACGTGCTAAATTAATAATTCGCTAAATTTATAAGATAATACACATTCGGAAATTTTAAGAAGCCCCATATAATATATAAATTAATAATGCATAAAAATAATTATGAAATTACATGGTACAATACATATTTTATAGATCTACGAAGGCTCAAAAAATATATTTTAATTGTTGCTTGTTTCTTGATAAAGTTCACATTACCATCAATCTCATCCCTCAATATGGTTAGAATTTTTTGTATAGTTTTCTCATAACCAACAGAAAATTGTTCAATACCATTGTTGCTTTAAGAGTTTCGGTTCGCGAAACAGGCTCTATAGTGTATTGAACTAATGGTACAACGAATAATATACTGTAGAGATGACCCAAATTAATAATTATTAATTAATAAAATGTATTTACTGAAAATAATAATAAAAATAATTTCATAAATTAATAAGTTATTAATTAATATATAAATTAATAATTATTAATTTATCGATAAGTTAATATTTCGCTAAATTAATGAAATTTTGATGGTCCCAACCGTATTAATTTATAGATGTTTAACTGTAGAAGGCATTGTGCCATGAGAAGTATAATTAAAAGGTGGATTTTGCCAATTTTGAAATATTAGGGTGCAAAGCGCAACAAGGGATAATTTTGGGGTGCAAAGAGCAATTCACTTGTTGTAAGCAGTAGAAATTAATTTGGATTCTAATTCGATTCCATCTAGGCATTCAGCACAACCTTTATTTAGCAAACCCTTACAGAAAAAGTGTAATCAATCTGCAACCTCGTCCAGAACAAAATTATTAGGGTTTAGGGTTTATTAGATTAGAGGCATGAAGAAGGCGAAAGGCGAAGAGGGTTCGATCTCGATGGACATGATATCCGAATTGCCGAAAGACATCTTGCAGAAAATATTGTCTCTCCTCTCCCAAAAAGATGCTGTTCGAACCTCTGCATTGTCCAAATCATGGCGTTACGTTTGGTGCACGCGCCCCAATCTTGATTTCTCCGACGACACCTTCGTAGGAAGCGTAAAGGAATTTCAAACCGCCGTCGACAACGCTTTACAGCGATACCGCGATCAAAGCCTGTGCTTGGAGGAGTTTCGTCTCTCTATATGGCTAGACGGTTACCTGAGTCGCGAATCGGTTTCGCTCCTCGATAAATGGATCCCGTTATTCAGAAACATGGGCGTCAAGGACTTTCAGCTCTCTGTTATTTCCGGCCGTCAGGTTGAATACGTTACAAGTCTGCCCGACGTAGTACTAGAAGCCGAATCTCTCAAATATTTGTACGTGAGGAGATTCGGTTTGTCCCCCGGCAATACGATACTCTTCAAGCGTATAAAAATAATCCATCTCGACGAATGCCGCATTGACGGAGACATGCTTGATAAGATAATCTCGAGCTGCCTTTTGATTGAATCTATGCATCTCGAAAGATGTCGAGGCTTAGCAGATGTTAAGGTCAACGGTCTTCGTAATCTCAAGGACTTCTACTATGAAGAATTCGAAGAGAAAAGGCATCATCCGAGCATCGAAATTGATTATCCTTTGTCTCTCGAAACCGTCAATATTATTTACGGCGACATGGTTTGGTTCCGCAATGCGGATTTTTGTATGCTCGATCGTTTATATCTACACGGAGTGAGTTCTTCGTTTGAGCACTTCTCGACGTGCGAGTTTCCGATTCTCAAATCCTTGTTTATTATTTCTTGCAGCGGCCTCGAAGAATCTTCCAATCTATATATCAATGCCCCAAACATACTCTATTTTGAATACAATTCCGACCGATGGTCAACACTTTCCATCTCTTTCGCAACAACTTCCAACGAGTGGGATTCGCATGTAACCCTACCCTATTGGCCTTCTTCTTCGGATAAACTCGTAAGCATAAGTCAACTCCTCAACTCGTTGAGCCAATCTAAAATATTTCTGACGATTTCAAGATGTGCTTTAGAGCTTCCGTGCCTCTCTGATGTACCGTACAATGGTTGTAATAAACCGGTTGCAGTGGAGGGATTGAAGTTGAAATTTGAGGTATATTCCTTTTCGTCCCGTGTGCGCAGTATTTTTCAGTCTTGTCGTCCGAGAAAGATTTATGTGTACTTTGTGTGCAAATGGGATTTGGTGTATTTGTGGGAGAGTGTATTAATGCAGGGAGAAAGTGGAAACCAAGATCAGCTCAGAGAGCAGTGGCATCGAGATTTGGAGGAAGTAAGAGTCGAAATTTACGACGATTGTAATAATGGATGGCATCCGATAACTCTGTCGTCAGGTTCGGAGTTTCCCGAATGTCGTGAGTGGGAAAATATTTCTCCTCGTTTTTCGTTGAAATGGAGAGAAGCTTAGTTCCTGATCTGACCTCTTTCAGTCTTTCTGTGTTTTTGGTTTGAGTTGTAATTTGAATGCTTTTATATTAAAGTTATTAGGCTTTATTTCAAGTATTTTTACGTGATATATTCACATAAGGAGCAAGAAGTGTGCATATATATGGAGTATATACCTCAGTCATCGTAATCTTTGGTAGAACATATATATTTTTCAGATAACTTAATACGATTTAGTTGAAGTATACTTTTTTTTTTTGTTCTTTTAGTTTTTTGTAAGATAATGTTTTTAGGAGAAAAAAGTTGATACGTTGATGAGATGTATTTTTAGTTTTGCACTTTATAGTTTCGGAAAGATTAATGAATAAAAAAATTGATTTGACATTTGATATTCTAAAAAATACCACTAAGAATATTAAATTACATTTACTAGCTTAAAAATTTCATCGAGGCTGCATCACGCATGATCGTGTTTCGAGGGTGGAAAGTGTTAAAAATATTTTTTTTGAGTGTGCAAAGTGCCAAAAAACTATATTCCAATGGTGCAAAGTGGAATTAAGCCAATCTTAATCATAATTTTGAGCTAATTGCACATAACCCCTGTGTAATTTCAAATGGTCGAATAATCCCTCGTATTAAAAAAATAGCAAGAACCACCCTATGTTATTTTTTACGAGACACACTGCCCCTTATTTTGTTTTTTTGCGGTTGCTTTAGCTGAATTAACAAAATTACCCTTAGAAAAACAAAATACTGGACCAAATTAAAAAAAGGGGAAAGTACAGTTTGCACCCCTGAACTATAGGGTTTGTTGCAAACACCTCTCTGAACTACGAAACGTATCAAAATGATCCCTCCATATCCACCATTTTCTCCAGCCCTTCGCAGCCTGCTACGCCGCCTCTTCAGCCCTCGACAGTTGCTCCGCCGACACAATTATCCAAATCAGAGTGGCGTGATTATGATTTTCAGATTTTTGAGGTGAAGAAGAGCAGAGGAGAGGGGCATCACGATCTGATGGTAGCGGCGGCGATTGGAGAGCAACCCATGGTGGAGTGCGGTGGTTGAAGGTTCCTGCGTGGACGCGGGGATGGAATTGATGGTGGTAAAATGAGAATTATAGGGGCAATTATGTTATTTCACGTCTCAAAATCCATTTCTACTCGCATATATCTGCGAGTGTGCAACACGAAAGTGTTCGGGAGGTTTATGCCTTTTGACTAAATTTTACAGGGGTTTTTTTCTAGTTTATTTATTACAGGGGTGTAGCAACAAATTCTTATCTGCGATTTAGACAAACAAGAAAAACTTGCACAAATATAAATTTATTGAATTAAAAATAAATATTGCGGGTTACAAAATCTAATTTAATCCTCTGATTCTTCTCTCAAGAACAATATATGTTGACTTTGAATTTCGGAGTCGGGTCGTTGACTTGATCTTCTCCGGATTTGATTTTGAACTTGAATAACGTCTTCCGAGGGTCTTGCGACTTGAATCTCGGATCGAACGCAGAACTTTGACGGGTTTTGACTTGAAGATCTTGGAGTTCTTGATGGATTTGGCCCTTCAATCTTCCTTCGATCTTGATTTGTTGAACTTTGACGGGTTTCGACTTGAAGATCTTGGAGTTCTTGATGGATTTGGCCCTTCAATCTTCCTTCGATCTTGATTTGTTGAAGAACACCCTCGATTTGATGAAGAACGCCTTGAATTTGATGAAGATGACTTGAATGTTGTAGAGAGAATTTTCTCCTACGATTTTTATTCTTCTTGAGTTGTGTTTTGAATTGTGTAGGGAGGGTCCCTATTTATAGTGGTAGAATAAGAGTCCTACACAAAGTCTTCTTGATGACGTGGCGCGATTTGATTGGCTCTCTTTAAATTGATATTTATCTCTTCTAACTTGGAAGAGAAGAAATAATCCTATTGGCCAATAATTAATTGATAATTATCTCCATAACTTATTTTGCAAGATAAATTATAATTTAATTTAGACACAATTTAATTGGCTAATTTAATTAACCAATTAATTAATTTTATGCGTCTACAAATGCCTCCTCGAGACTTGTTCACGGACAATGCATCTTGGAGTGAATGAGTCTCGATAATTGCTCAACTTCAATTGCAACTTGATCTAGCAAAGCGCATATATCTTTTGAAATCATGACTGAACTTAGAGAGATTCTAAGTTGCCTACGTACCCTATAAAGGGACCAAGTCATAACGTAGTTCAAAATATATCATTTTGAGGGATATCGTGCACAGTTTATACTCATGTGGACAAGGAGAAACATTTGCAGTTTAAGCTCGTGCTGAAGGAGCATTTGACTTGAATTTGTAGATAGTTTATGCTCGTATCAAGGAGCCTTGACTTGATTTCGATATATAGATAGTTTATGCTCGTATCGAGGAGCCTTGATTTGATTTGGATATATAGATAGTTTATGCTCGTATCAAGGAGCATTGACTTGATTTGGACATGTAGATAGTTTATGCTCGTATCAAGGAGCCTTGATTTGACTTGGATATCTAGATAGTTTATGCTCGTATCAAGGAGCCTTGACTTGACTTGGATATATAGATATTTTATGTTCGTATCAATGAGCCTTGATTTGACTTGGATAGTTTATGCTCGTATCAAGGAGCTTTGATTTGATTTGAAATTGTAGACATTTTAAACTCGTGTCAAGAAGTACTTCATTTGATTTGGACATGTAGATCTTTTAAACTCGTGTCAAGGAGTACTTCATTTGAGTTGGGCATATAGACCTTTTAAACTCGTGTCAAGGAGTGATTTACTTGATTTGGACTTGTAGACCTTTTAAACTCATGCCAAGGAGTGCTTAAATGTATTTGGACATGTAGACCTTTTAAACTCGTGTCAAGGAGTGCTTCACTTGATTTGACTTGTCATATTGCATATGGTGTTGTTTCTTCAAAAGACTTGCCCCCATCCTCATGATCTTCTTGTTCTTCTTCAACATGTTCTTCTTTGAGCTGATACGGCTTTTGGAATGAAGGTTCTTCGACTTCATTTGCAGTTATGCTCAATTCCATATCATATGCTCGAGTGGCCAACTCTTCAAAACTTTTAGGTTGAATTCATTGAAGAATATATCGGAGTACCCATTGCATTCCTTGGATGCACAGTTCAATAGCTGATGTCTCGGGCAGTCGATCCTTGCAATTAAGACTCAAATTTCTCCAACGGTTGATGTAGTGGATGACAGGTTCCTTCTTCCATTGGCGGGAATTGGTGAGCTCAATCATGCTGATTGTTCTTCGAGTGCTGTAAAAGCGGTTGAGAAATTCTTCCTCCAAGTGCTTCCAACTATCAATGGAGTTTGCCCCAAATCAATGTACCAATCAAACGCGTTGTCTTTGAGCGATCGGACGAATTGCTTGACGTGGTGATCTCCGTACGTCCCGACATCATTGCAAGCCTCGACGAAGTGTGCCACATGTTGCTTGGGGTTGCCTTTCCCGCTTTCTTCCAACTTGTCTTTGATGGTTCCACTGATCAGCGTCTTGATCTACATGAATCATCCATTCTGGAGAAACTTGAAGTTCTTGAGCTGGAGCCTTCTCGTTTCAACTGGTTGTTGCTTTGTGGATGTCTCAACTTCGTCTTGAACATCTATCTGATTCTCCACAGCTTGACTAGCATCGGCTTTGTCCATCTTGTTGATCAACTCGGCAATTTGAGAATCTCGCTGTTGAACATGCTTTGCGAGTCCCTCAATGGCCTTTCTCAAACTTGCAATTTGCTCCTCCATGGTTGTAGCGTTTGTTGTCATGACGGATGCCACCTCTGAGTAGCTTGATGTTGAACGAGGCGTGGGCTGTGAAATCTCTCGTTTTGAACCTTCCACGTCTGCGTTTGTGTTGACAAGAGGTGGTAAGCCTTTCTGAATGGTTTGAGGCGTTGAGTTAGTCTCGGAGGATGCATGCAGCTTCTTAGCCATACTCCTTGTACCTAAGCCACACTTGATGAATCCGAAGTAGCAATATTCATTGTGAATGTAGAGCAGTCACTGCAACACTTCGAGGATCTTCGAGAGAGAGAAGAGATGAGAGGTAGAGATGTCCCACCGGGCGTGCCAAAATTTGTAGCAACAAATTTTTTATCTGCGATTTAGACAAACAAGAAAAACTTGCACAAATATAAATTTATTGAATTAAAAATAAATATTGCGGGTTACAAACTCTAATTTAATCCTCTGATTCTTCTCTCAAGAACAATATATGTTGACTTTGAATTTCGGAGTCGGGTCGTTGACTTGATCTTCTCCGAATTTGATTTTGAACTTGAATAAAGTCTTCCGAGGGTCTTGCAACTTGAATCTCGGATCGAACGCATAACTTTGACGGGTTTTGACTTGAAGATCTTGGAGTTTTTGATGGATTTGGCCCTTCAATCTTCCTTCAATCTTGATTTGTTGAACTTTGACGGGTTTCGACTTGAAGATCTTGGAGTTCTTGATGGATTTGGCCCTTCAATCTTCCTTCGATCTTGATTTGTTGAAGAACACCCTCGATTTGATGAAGAACGCCTTGAATTTGATGAAGATGACTTGAATGTTGTAGAGAGAATTTTCTCCTACGATTTTTATTCTTCTTGAGTTGTGTTTTGAATTGTGTAGGGAGGGTCCCTATTTATAGTGGTAGAATAAGAGTCCTACACAAAGTCTTTTTGATGACGTGGCGCAATTTGATTGGCTCTCTTTAAATTGATATTTATCTCTTCTAACTTGGAAGAGAAGAAATAATCCTATTGGCCAATAATTAATTGATAATTATCTCCATAACTTATTTTGCAAGATAAATTATAATTTAATTTAGACACAATTTAATTGGCTAATTTAATTAACCAATTAATTAAGTTTATGCGTCTACAAGGGGAATTTTCGCTATTTCAAAATTACAGGGATACCTTTTGCATTTGCTCAATTTTGATTCCCCATCTTTCATCCTAATCGACAACAACATATACTACAAGAAAAAGTTGCATTAGCGACATCCCAATTGTGACAAAAGCAAAAGTTGTCACTTAATGCACACATTAAGTGACAACATCTTTTTTACTGTCACTAATAGCTCTTTTTGTTGTCACTTAATCATTATTTATTGTTTCTATAGAGCATTAGCGACACCCCGTCAGTAAGCATAGTGACAACGGTTTTTGTCTAACTATATGAAAAATAAGTGTTGTCACTCAAAATAATTTTTTTTGTAGTGATACTGATTTAAATAATCAAGTTTAACCAAACACAATATGCTTTCGCTTTTGCATTTTAATTGGGTAAATAGCATTTAACCCCTGTGGTTACAAATTTTTGCAAATTGCTCCCTTGTGCTCGTAATATCAGTACATAACCCTTATGGTTTAGGAATAGCTTCCGTTAGTTTTTCGGTTAAACTTAAACGTGTGTGTCAAACTTCAATATACTTAATTAAGAATCCTTCGTAATTGAGAATTATATTTCAATATCATTAAAACAATGACATATAATAAGGGTAACTTTTATTATTACTTTTTAGGGCAGATTACGGCCACCCCTCATTTATGGTCAAATTACGAAAACCCCCTCATGTTTGAGTAATTACAGTCACCCCTTAACTATGTATTATTTTACGAAAAAAACCCTCAAAAGGTAAATTTAGGGATGTGCGATCGGTAAAACCGAACCAAAATTTTGGTATGACAACATTTCATACCGTTTGGCGTCTACTGAAATGAATACACGATTTGATTCAGTAAATAACCGAATTACATAAATTTTATGTAAAAATATTTAAAATAAGGGTGTTGGCTGTAATTACCAAAAAAAAAAGGGTTTTCTGTAATTTGGCCCTACTTTTTATTATATATGTACATGGAAGGTGGGAAAGGGAGATCTTCTCTAAATACTTAAGAATCCTTAAAGAAGGAAAACACGCTGCGTAAGATTTTTCTTTTAATTATTTGTATGATTTGTTAGGCTGACAAATTGATTAGGGTTTATTAATAAATCGGCGATTCTTATATCAAAATCTTTTTGAGCAGTATTTACGTAACAATGAAAACGGCAAAAAGGGAAGACGGTTCCAATTCCGTGGACAAGATATCCGAGTTGCCAGAAGGTATCTTGCAGGGAATATTCTCTCTCCTCTCCCAAGAAGAGGCTGTCCGAACATCTGTCTTGTCGAAATCGTGGCGTAATATTTGGTGTACTCGCCCCAATCTTGATTTTTCAGACGTCACATTCAAAGGTAACAAACACCAATTTCTCTCCGTTGTGAACACCGCTCTAGAAATGTATTGTGATCAAAGGATGTGCGTAGACGAATTTCGTCTCTGCGTATCGGTAGGGCATTCGGATCACGAATTTGTTTATCTTCTTGAAAAGTGGGTCCAAACACTCACGGATATGAGTGTGAAGAAGTTTTGTCTCCGTAACAGTTCGAGAGATAGAAACGGGCTTGTTGAACTGCCACCTGTAGTCCTTGGAGCCGAATCTCTGCAACATTTGCACGTGGAGAATTTTATGTTGAACCGAAAGGCTATTCGGAGGCTAGTGATCTTCAAGCATCTACGATCACTTCGTCTCGATGGAGTCTCGATTAGCGACGAGATTTTTAAGAAGATAATCTCGAGGTGTCCTTTGATTGAAAATATTTGTGTTGACGAATGTATAGGTCTAGGAAAAATCGAGTTGAATAATCTTCGTAATCTCAAGAACTTTTATTTTTCTGATATGGACGACGAGCATATTTGTAGCATCGAAATCCACGCGCCGTATTCTCTTGAAACCATCCATATTCTAGAAGGCGATATTTGGTTCCACAAAGGAGCGGAGTTTCGTAATCTAAACTCTTTAAATCTGATCGGTGTGAAATCGTCGTTCCACCACTTGTCGTCGTGTAAATTCCCGGTTCTTGAAACGTTTGGAATTCGCGATTGTGACGGGCTCAAAGAGATTCAACTATTTATCGACGCACCAAAGATTCGCTCTTTTGATTACTGCGGAGAGTTTGTCCCATCCATCTCTATAGCAACAACTTCAAGCAAGTGGAGTTCAGATATAAATCTATGGTTTCGGCATTCGAGCGATGCGTCTACTTTGTATTTCCTCAAGCTAAAAGAACTGCTCAAGTCATTAAGCCAATCGGAAATTTCTCTGAGTTTTCTTTCAAATTACATGAATACCGATATGGCGCACGTGTTTCCAGAAAACAATCAGGGACAAGAAATAGATGATGGTGGTAATAAAACTGCGGTTGTGGTGGAGAGCTTGGCATTCGGTTGCCCTTTATCTTCGAATTTATCTCTTTTAAACCGTGCGCTTAGTATTTGTCGTCCAAGAAACATCAAATATAGTTGTCTCTGCCTCGACAAAGGGGAGAGGGAAAGGATTGAGTGTCTGTGGAAGATTAATTCTAATGCAGATGATCAGTTCAGAAAGTTGTGGAAACGAGATTTGGAGCAAGCGAGCTTGGAGATTAAGAAGAAGACCGGCGGAGAAGAAGAAAAAGAAGAATGGCGTACGATAACTCTGTCGGAATTGCAAAACTATGATGTCGATAGTGAAAAAGAATGTCACCACGTGAGTTTGTCGGAATTGCTGTGGTACCATCAAGAAATAGATAAAAAAGGATGTCATCACATGAGTTTGTCGGACGATCAAGAAAGAGAACGTATTTTTACTCGCTTTGCATTGAAATGGAGACAAGATGAAAACTAATTATGGAATTTGGTAGTGTTGGTTGAATGGTAAACCAGCGTGTTTTCGTCAATTAGATTTTTGTTCTTTTCCAAAAAAAAAAATTCTTCTTCTTTTTTGCTGAAATAGTTTTGTGGTTTTTAAGGAATCTTCGTAATTTTTGCATTCTGTACATTAAATTTGCCTAGTTAAGGTTTACAGTATTTAAAGCAATGTTCTAAAAATTGCTCGTGGCGGTTGATGTATATCGGCTGCAATATCGGTGGCGGTTATAAACCTTTACGTTTTTTTTTTGTCGGGCGGTTTGGAAAGTTGGGTTTTTGACGGTGAGGCGGTTTGTGACAGTGTGTGGCGATTTGAGGCGGGTCAAACCAATATATTGTTTCTGTGTTTTTGGTTATTTCTCGGAAGCAACTAACCCCGGTTAAAAACATTTAGCAAAAACCCCCCTTACGAAAATTAGTCAAAGACTATAAGGACCTTGACAGTTTATCGTGTGCTGTACGCGTGGATTATGCAATTGGGGATGTATTTTTTCCTGGAAAGACCAAAATATCCTTTAAATTATAAATTTCAGAAATTACAGATTCATCCCAAAATGAAGTTTTTCAAAATTTTCAATCCAATCCTTAACAGTTCCAGAAAAGTCATCTTCTCCAAATCAACCCAATTTTTTTTTCTTCTTTAACAACCACAATCATTCATTGATTCTTCATTCATTGATCATGAACTCTGTACAACGATCTTCAAATGTAATTCGTCTGCACTTGAGGTGACTCTTCACACAATAGCTGGGTAGTTGTCGAACCCTGCACCATTCTAGGAAAAAAAAGTCAAGGGTTGCACACCTTGGACCATGCTACATACGCCACTGCCCCAGAACCCCATCCCTTGACCCGACAAGTATTTGATGGAAAAACAATAAAATATTATTTAATTATATTATACTTATATTAATCCTATGTATCTATGTGTTTAAAGAGAATTAGTATCGAGTAAAAAGACAGAGCATTAGATCAAATAAGAGTTTATTCGACCAAAAATAGAGAAAAGACGTAATAAAGAGATGCATAAGGATATTTACTTTTTATTTAAATGGGCAAATTGCACTTCATCCCCTTAAAAAATGTTTGTTTTACACTTTCCCCCTCAAAATACAAACATAAGACTGTTCCACTTTGAAATGTACAACTCGGTGCACTTTGCGATCTAATTCTCACCAAATGAAGGGTGTATATGTCATTTTACCTCTTCCTCTTGAGAATCGACCTTTCAGAGTTACTTAGGGTTCCCAATTGATGAATTTCGCTTGTAAATTAGACGAAATTTTCTTCCAAATTCGGCAAAATTTGTTCTTTGTTCTTCGTAATCATTGTAATGTAGGGTGGAAAAAGGTTAAATGACATTTAAAGCCTTAAGAGACGAAATTATCCTTCCAATTTACTCAACTCCGACAAGAATTAGCTCGAAAATACACATTCAAGACAAAGTGAACCGAATTATATATTTCGAAGGGAGAGAGTCTCATTTTTCTATTTTTGAGGAAGGAAAGACCAAAAACGACATTTTTTTTAGGGGGCAAAGTGCAATTTGCCCTATTTAAATTCATTGATAACAAACCCTAAAAGATGGAACCGGCCAATATCTTAAGCTCATCAGATGCGTATATTTTACAAACCCTAAAACAAAAGTGGTAATTTACAGAAACATTCCACCATGAGAAAAGCTAAAGGGGAGATCGGTTCAAACTCCAGGGCCGACAGAATATCCGAATTGCCGAAAGACATCTTGCAGAGAATACTTTATTTCCTCTCCCAAGATGATGCTGTCCGAACATCTGTCTTGTCCAAATCATGGCGTTACGTTTGGTGCACTCGCCCCAATCTTGTTTTTTCAGACAACTTTAATTACTTCAAAGGGAAAAAACATGAATTTATATCCCTGGTGAACAGTACTCTACAACGATACTGCGATCAAAGGCTCTCCTTGGAGGAATTTCATCTTAGATTGTCGATAGGCTACGACGACGACAATCCCGATCATGAATCCACAACGCATCTTGAAAATTGGATCCGAAGACTCGCAAACATGGGTACAAAGGAGTTTTATCTCTCCATCCGTCCAAAATATTATAAACGTTATCGGGACAAGAACGAATACGCGATCAATCTTCCCTCGGTGGTCTTCGAAGCCGAATCTCTCCGAGGTTTGCGTGTCGTAAGATACAAGATGGACACAAAAGATAAAAATAATAATAATAATAATAATTGCAAGATTCTCTCCAAGCATCTCAAAAGGCTTCATCTTGAAAAAGTCATCATCGATGACGAGACTTTTCAGCACATAATCTCGGGCTGCCCTTTGATCGAGACCATGTCTCTCGAATCGTGCAAGGGGTTGAAAAACATTAAGGTGAGTGGTCTTTGCAAACTCAAGAAGTTCGTAATTCACAATTATTGTGGAATTGAAATCGATGATGCCCCTTCTCTTGAGATCATTAAAATTTCATCGGGTAAGATTTCGTTTCACGAATCGGACTTTCGAAGTCTCAATATTTTAAGTCTATTCGGCGTGGAATTGCACGTCTTCTCGTCGTGTAAATTCCCGAGTCTTAAACGCTTGGATCTCACATATTGTTATGGCTTTGAAGACGACCGGCTATTCATCGACGCCCCAAACATAATATATTTCAGATACCAAGGAGATTTTATCCCATCCATCTCTTTTGCACCGACTTCCAATGAGTGGGATTCAATTATACTGATACCGTACGAGTTCAAGATTCGTGGGAATATTAACGAAGATTCTTCTTGCGCGTGGTTTCTCAAGCTACACGAACTGCTCGAGTCATTAAGCCAATCTAAAATAGTTCTTGATATTGAGCAATGTTCCATGAATATTGATCAACACCTTGTTGTGGGAGATGAAAATGATTATAGTAGTAATAAACTTGTTGTGGTGGAGAAATTGAATTTAAGTGGTCCATTAAATTCATCTCCGTCTACTCTTCTGAATCTTTTGCTTCGTATTTGTCGTCCAAGAATCATCGGCGACTACGCCTGGAACGTGGATACGGAATTCATGGAGTTTTAATGGGAATATGGATCAATGCAGACAGTTTTGGGTACGAGATTTGGAAGAAGTGCGCATGGAGATTAACGAGAGGGGTCGAGAAGAATGGAAACCGAGTGTGTTTCTACTTGCTTTGTATTGAAATGGAGAGAGCAGCTTTGTGAGTCTCGGTCCTAATTAATTATTTTTATAAATTGCAGAAATATTATTAGGGCAAATTGCATGTCACCCCCTATAAATTTTTAATATTCACATTTTACCCCCTCAAAATGTTGTATGCTGAGTTGCTGTACATTGCCCCGATAGCAAATTTCCGATGGATTGTTAACCGGAATTGAGTGAATTTTTTTAAACGTTGCTCCTTTAAGTGTTATTTTGGTTGCACGTTGTCCCCCTAAAAACACTATTTTTCTACACGTTACCCCTTTAAAATGTTATTTTTGTTGCACAATGCCTACCGAAAATTGGAACCAAATCAATATTTCGAGGAGGTTACCTCTTTTCTGAATTTTTTGGCGGGGGCGAGGGGGAAATGCCAAAATAGGAAATTAATAGGGGTGAAGTGCATTTTGTCATTATTATTGACAAATAAATTTATCAGATGGGTTAGACATACAATTTGATCTTCTGTTTGTTAATTAGCTATACTTGTGAGTTTTATACATGATCAATGCTTGAGCCCTCTTTCTTTACGTTGATTTATTTTTCCATATTGTATGCTTACAAGAATTAATCAAAGAACCAGTTTTCTCGGTAGAAAAAGAATTTCGTTTGTAACAAGATTCAAATGCTTTATTAATAGTCTAATTTTTAGGGACCCAATTGCAAAAATATTTTTTTAAGAAGCTAGGGAAGAAACAGAGGTGAAAAAGGGGAAGAAAATTTTGAAAGAAAGTAGGAAGAAATTGGGGTTAATAGCATTTTGTCTTCTGTACTTTGTCCGTTTTTATACTGTCACTTTAACAAAAAAGAATTGCACGACCACACCCAAACCCATTATTTTCACTCACATAACCACCTATGGCGAATACTCCGACGAATCTTCATAAATTCCGGCGCACAAATTCAAAATTAATGGAAATAAAGCTCTGGTTCATCTTCTTCTTCCATGGGAGCTTCTTTACACAGATCAACTTGAATAACCTAGCACATATTAGCTATTAATTAG
This sequence comes from Erythranthe guttata, assembly GCF_056151865.1. Taxonomy (NCBI): domain Eukaryota; kingdom Viridiplantae; phylum Streptophyta; class Magnoliopsida; order Lamiales; family Phrymaceae; genus Erythranthe; species Erythranthe guttata. The sequence continues at coordinate 2,976,185 of NC_142537.1, read as the reverse complement.
TCAAAGGCAATAAGACCCCTGCGAGCCGAACATGTGTAGCACGCGCGAATTGTGCGAATGGGTGTGTGTTTTGTGACACGAAAAAACTCAAATACAATTCAAATTAGAAATTTAAAGAATTATAAACTCACCCAATAATTTTAATAAGGTCCAAAATGAAGTTCTCAAAATTTTCAATTCAATCCCCAATATTTTCTAAAAAGTGAATTAAGGTCAGGCTTACAGAGTAACAAAGAAGGAATCTGACAAACTCTACTTGCATTCTCATTATCAAAATTTATATCTAATCTCACTAAACAGTTACGCCTCTTCGATATATGATATATATCGAAATTTATGATCAAGCATTTAGGGCTCGAAAGACTCACAGAGTTTCTCTCCATTTCAATGCAAACCGAGTAAGATCATATCCCCTTTGTTGTCGATAGTTCGGCAATTCTGATAAAGTTGTTGCCTGCCATAAATCTCGGTCCCTCTCACAAATCTCCAAGCTCACTTCATCCAAATCTCGAGCGAACTGATCTTCGTCTCCGCTTTCTCTCTCCACTAAAATCTTCCACAGACACTCGATGACTTCCATATCTGACTCCCAACTACTATAGCCGTAGAGGTAGTAGTCACCAATTTTTCTTGGACGACAAATACTTAATGCACCATTTAAAACAAATGAAAAAGAAGATAAATGGCAGCGTACGCGCAACCTCTCCACCACAACAAGTTTATTACAACCATTATCTTGCACCAGATTAATGTTTTCTTGAATTATGTGTTCATCGTCCATGGGATATTGATTAATGTTGAGCGAAATTTCCGATTGGCTTAATGACTTGAGCAGTTCGTGTAGCTCGAGAAACCACGAAGAAGTTACTTCTGAAAGCCGGTACGATATGTGTATCTCTGAATCCCACTCACCGGAAGTAGTTGTTGCAAAAGAGACGGACGGGATAAAGTTTCCTCCATATTCAAAACGGAGTATGTTTGGGGCATCGATAAATACCGTGATTCCTTTGAGTCCCGGACACCCGGAAAATTTCAAGTATTCGAGACTTGGGAATTTACACGACGACAGGTTGTCCAATGATAATTCCACATCGCTCAGAGATAAATCGTTCAGATTACGAAACTCCGCTCCTTTATGGAACCAAAGATTACCGTATCTAATGTCAATGGTTTCGAGAGATGGTGGATGGATTTCGATGCGACAAAGTTCCTCTCCGCGGGTAATATCGTACTCTCTGAAGAAAAAGTCTTTGAGATTGTGAAGACGACTCACCTTAATTGTTTTTAGCCTCTTACATTTGTGGACAACCAAAGTTTCAATCGAAGGACAATTCGAGATTATCGTCTCGAAAATCTCGTCATTAATGCAGACTCGTTCGAGACGGAGTGATCTTAGATGCTTGAAGGGTACTATCCTTTCAATAGACTTTTGGTCCAGATAGAAATCCTCCACATGCAAATCTTCGAGTACTGATTCGGCTCCAAAGACTACAGGGGGGAATCTAACAAAACCCGGGCTCGAACCCGTACGAATAGAAAGACGAAACTTCTTCGTACACATATCCGCGAGTGTTTGAATCCATTTTTCAAGATGCAAAGCGTCCGATTTCTGATCGGAATTATCTAGCGATATACAAAGGTGAAATTCCTCTACACGAAGCCTTTGATCACAATATCGTTGTAAAGTATTATCAACAACGGATAGAAATTTTTGTTTGTTACCTTTGAAGGTTTCATCTGAAAAATCGAGATTGGGGCGAGTGCACCAAAATTCACGCCATGATTTGGACAAGACAGATGTTCGAACAGCATCTTCTTGGGAGAGGAAATAAAGTATTCTATGCAAGATGTCGTCTGACAACTCGGATATTCTGTCCATGTTATAACGGCGTTGCGGATTACTCTTTTCTCTCAGGGTTTGCATTATAAGTAGGACCGGCAATTGAGCCGGGCCTGCCCGAAGCCCGATGGCTCGGCCCGATTTTATTTGAGCCGAGCTCGATAAATTGTGAGTCGGGCCGAGTTTGAGCCTTTTTATTAAACCCGATTAAACTATGAGCCGAGTTTGAGCTTAACATGGCTCAACCCGAATAAAGCCCGACTAAGTATATATACACCCACACACACACACACACACACACACACACACACACACATACACGAATGGATGTGAACAAGTTAACAACTAGTAGTAATTAATTCATATATTTAATCACATCTAATCTCGAGAATCTGAAAAGTTTTTTAATGTAAAAAATATTAATTTTTTCTTCATTCATATAAATATAAAACCTAGTATATGCAAAACCTAACGTTAACGTACAGTATGTTGCAAAATTTAAGTTGAGGGTTTCTCTTGTCATCAATGGAGGTAATCTTAATGTATCACTGTTTTTTACTTTCAATGATTATTCTAGATATAAGTTTTATCTTAATTTATCATTGTTTTCGACTTGCAATGAGTATTTTAAATTTATCATAGTATAAGTTTTTTTTTAACATGTTCAGTTACAAAGTTGTAAAATATGTAATTTATATACTGCCCGATAAAAGCCCGATATAAACCCGAAGCCCGAAAAAATAAGTGAGCCGAGTTTGAGCCTATAGGCATGAGGCCCGATGGTATTTGAGCTTGAGCCTATAAAAACGAGGCCCGATGGTATATGAGCTTGAGCCGACCCAAGCTCGGCTCACATGGCCCGATTGCCAGCCCTAATTATAAGCTTCTTTTTATAAAAAAAAATTAGCACATAGATCCCTATGTTTTGTAACGAGGCATACCGCCCCGTTTTTTCAAAGTTAGTTGTTGACTTACTTGAAATGACTAAATTATCCCTAACGAATTTTTGATATTATTTCATTTATAAACAAACAAAATAAAAAAACTATGAAAGAAAAAAAAAACCCCAAGTTAAAACAATTAGCAATTAACTCCCTATGTTAACAACAGATAGAAATTCTTGTTTGTAACCTTTGAAGGTGGTATCTAAAAAATCGAGATTGGGGCGTGTACACCACGTGTAATGCCATGATTTGGACAAGACAGATGTTCGAACAACATCTTCTTGGGAGAGGAAATAAAGTATTCGCTGCAAGATGTCTTTAGGCAACTCGAAAATTGCATATAAGGGTAGTATAGTACTTTTGCTTCTTCGGGGGTATGTCAAAGAATGATTTGGGTTGAGGTTTATTCCTAATTTATTTGGTAGCTAGGGGTATGTAAACTAACCCCTTGTCATAAACTCGACCTATTATATTCTTATTTTCTGAATTTGTTCTATTCGAAATTGGAATTAGTTAAAAAATATTAGACATTTCAATATTCAATTCAATTTAATTGCCGAAAAAATTCAGAAAATTCCAAAGGTTTTTTGAAAAATTCATACTTATACATATATAAAATACAATTTTCATTCCTCAAGTTTGCACCAAATTAATGTTTTGTCCCTCATGTTAACAAAAAATACATTTGGTCCCTCATATTTCAAAAATTCAACATTTTTAGTCATTTTCGTCAATTTTTCGTTAGTACTAACTGGATCAAGCTTGTTCCCATCATTGCCTTAACTAATGTACTAACGAAAAATTGACGAAAATGACCAAAAGTGTTAAATTATTGAAATATAAGGGACCAAATGTGTTTTTATGTGTGAATATGAGAAACCAAATATGAAATCAGTGCAAACTTGAAGGATGAAAACTATTTTTCCCAATTTATATACATATACAAATACCCTAGCAATATATTTCATTAAAAAATAGACTATTTTTTTTTTCTCATAAATCCTTAACATCTCAATTTTTTCTTCTCATATTTGTTGTCGCTTCAAAGTCTCATCATCTCATTTTCAGTTGATTTGTTAGATATAGTCAGTGTTCTAAAATCCGGCCGAGGCGGAGGCGGTCAAAAATATTTACGATTTTAGTGTAAAGCTTTGAGAAATCGGTTTTTGCCTGTGAGGCGGTTTGAGGCGGTTCGAGGCGGTCTGAGCCGGTCCGAGACACTTTGAGGCGGTCAAACCTTTATGGCGGGTCAAAACTTCGGCGGCAAAAATCGGCTAAAAATCGGTTTTTTTTTTTTTTAATTCAAAATAAAAGTTGGGATTTTAAAAAACAAAATATGAGTTTATGTTTTATTTTGTTTATGTTAACTGATTGTTAAAAACTAATGATGTATGCTAGGAATGTTCAAGAATAAATGTAAATTCAAAAAAATTGCCTTTTTTTATATTTTATAAGGATATTTATGTATTATGATCTTATTATTATTAAACTTTTATTATTTTATTAGGATATATACATGATGGAGATATAACTATGTTTAAATATCTTTTTATATATGTTTTGAGTATTTATAAATAATATCTAAAAATATATTATATTAAATTTTAAAAACCGATTTATTTCCGATTTATCACCTATTAATCACCGCCGCACCGATTAATCGTGAGTCGGTCCATGACCGTCTCCGACCCGATTGCAGCATTTTACAACCTTGGATATAGTAATGATAATTTTATATTATCATTGTGGATAAATCTGACTTTGGTTTGTGAACAAATATGCCATAAAATATAAATCAGGAAAAATATATTTTTCAGCCCCTAAGTTTGCACCAATATCACATTTAATCTCCATATTTAAAAAAAACACATTTAGTCAATCATGTTTCAATAATTCAACACCTTTTGTCCTTTTCGCCAATTTACCGTTAGTCAGTCAGTTAAGACAGTGAAGGACACGAGCTTGGTTCTGTTAGTACGAACGGAAAATTGACGGAAAATGGCTCAAAGTGTTGAATTTTTGAATCATGAGGGACTAAGTGTTTTTTTATGAACATAGCTGACCAAATGTGAAATCAGTGCAAATTTGAGGGATGAAATTTGTATTTCTCCCAAATATAAATCGTATTGGATAAAAAGAAAAGGTATTTTGAAAAAAGTTATAATGAATTTGGAATGTTCCTTATTTTTTTTGAAAAATCCGCAATCTCCGAAAATTCCAAGGCTTTCCGAGTATGAAACGGACTTTCAGATTTTGGAATTTCTGGACCGGAAATAAAGCTTTTTTTCAAAATATGAAAACCGGAATACCTTTATATACGACGATTTTATAACCGTTGGGTAAACAAGGTGTTGTATAAACACTAACATGTTTTATAGCTTTGAATCTGTATAGAGAACAAAAACAGGGGATGAAGAGAAACAGAGCAGGAGAGACAGAGAGGAGATAAAAGAAATTAGTTTATTTTTTGGGAAAAATATAGTTTTTGTCCCTCAAGTTTGCACCGATTTCATGTTTGGTCCCCCATATTCACAAAAAATACATTTGGTCCCTCATGTTTCAAAAATTCAAAACTTTTAGTCATTTCCGTCAATTTTCCGTGACTAACGGTAAATAGATGGGAATCATCCACCACAACTGGTTTATTACTACAACCGTTATCGTCTTGTACCACAATGTTATACACGCGATTAACGTTCAGAGAAATCTTGGATTGGCTTAGCGACTCGAGCAGGTCGTTTAGCTTGAGGAGCCACAAAGAAGAATCATCGTCCGAATGCACACACATTAGGTCTATAAGCGAACGCCACTTGCTTGAAGCAGTTGTTGCAAAAGAGATGGATGGGATAAAGTGTCCACGGTATTCGAAATAGTTTATTTTCGGGGCATCGATAAATATCTTGATTCCCTCGAGCCCATAGCATTCCGAAAGAGTCAAAAGCGTGAGGCTCGGGAAGTTTACACGACGACAAGTGGTCCAATGATGAATAGACACCCGTCAGAGATAAACTAGTGAGATTACGAAAGTCCACTCCTTTGATGAACGGAATATTCCAGTCATCAAAATCAACGATTTCAAGAGATGGGGTATGGATTTTGATGGTACAATCCATGAGGGAGCGGTCATTCGAAAAAGTAAAACTATTGAGATTGTGCAGACCGTCCACCTTAATTGTTGTTAGCCTTCTACATTCTCTGACCAAAGTTTCAATCAGCGGGTAACAATTAGGTGTTCACCATCGATTGTCCAAACAATTTTGTCCATAATTTTATACATTCCTTTGATATTTTGTCTTTTGTTCTGAATATTGGGGGAACTAGAGTCGCGAATAATTGGGGGTAGCTCTTCTCCATCGATCTTTTCGCCAATTTGGAAAGTAAATATTGTGGCTTTAGGAACCCTAGGTAACTCAGTAGTGAAAGCAGGATTCTAAATCAGAAAAAGTAAAATGACATGTACACCCTTAATCCAACGAGAATTAGCTAAAAAATACACATTTGGGGCAAAGTGCACCGAGTTATGTATTTCGAAGGGAAACAGTCTCATTTTTCTATTTAGAGAGTGGCAAAGTGCAAAAATGACACTTGTTCAGGGGGCGAAGTGCAATTTGCCCTTATTAAAAAACCATGAAACTACTAAGAAATAAGTCAGTGACAAGATGCAAACAGGTAAAGTGAATTCTTGTAAACACACGAACGAGGCAACAAATTAAACCAATAGAGAGATGAAGGAGCCATTTGTTCCAAAGACAACAGAAAAACAAAAATCGAATGTGTAATAACGTAAAAATGAGTTGTCTACGATTCTAACTTGTGATGCTTAGAACTCGACTCACAAGCTTCCCTCCATTTCAATCGAAAGCGTATACGATGATAGTACGGCATTAATAATCCAGATTCTGACAACCTCGTCACATGTAAAAAAGGCTGCCATTTTTTCCGACTCCAATCAAATCCTTCAATGGTAAAATCCTCCAAATCTTCTTGCCAGATTTCTTGGTTTCCGCTTTCTTTCATCTCTTGGATCTTGAACCAAAACTCACTGAGTCCATTCCTTTCACTTTCTTTGTGAAAAATTCCTGGCCCGAACCAGGTCGGATCGATGTTTCTCGGACGACAAATACAAAACAAACCATTGAACAGAGGCATAAGTAAACGTGCGTGGAAAAAACTCACTCGCAGATGCTCCAACGCAACAGGCTTATTATTAATAATGTCTTGTACTAGAATGTCTCGTTGAAAGTGCATATTCTCAACGGAGAGATTTAAAATACTCAACGAAATTTCGGACCGACGCAAAGCCTGGATCAGTTTCTTTAGTCTGAGGAACCACGACTGAGCATCATTTACATCATCGTCCCGAATAAACAGTTTTAAATACGACTCGCGGCAAGTTGGTGCGAAAGAGATTGACGGGATAAAAGATCCGGAATAGTTAAAATACTCTATGTTGGGGGCATCTATACATAGGTGAGATTGTTCGATCGAATTGCTACAGATTTCCACACCATTTAGAGTCAAGGACTTTAAATTACTGAACTTATGGCAGTGAAACCTAATCTTGTTGCCGATAATCTTGATTGTTTCGAGAGTGGGGATGTCGATCTCAACGCAGCATTTGTCTTTACTATAAGTACCATAAGCACCATGATTAGTAAACGTGAAGTGCTTGAGATGTTTGTGAAGATTCGTCTCCAGCTTTATAGTTTTCAACCCTTTACAATCATGGAACCACATGCTAGTGAGCAAAGTGCAGCTCAATATTATCTTGTCGAAAATTTCTTTCTCGATCGAGACGTTTTGGAGGCGAAGTACTTGTAGACGCAGAAAGGGTATATTCTCGGGAATATTTTGGCCCAAATTGCAATTTTCCAAACGTAAAAGATTGAGAGATTCCGCTTCAAAGACTACAGAGGGAAGATTGGTGATTCTATAACCATAATTTGAAACAATAGAAAGACGAAACTCCTTTACGCCCATGGTTGGGAGTAACGGGATCCATTTCTCGAGAAACGAAACAGATTTAAGATCCCAATGATAGGTAAGCGATATAGAAAGGTGAAATTCCTCTAAGCACAGCTTTTGATCACAGTATAGCTGTAAAGTCTTGTCCACAACCGATAGAAAATTATTTTTGTTACCCTTGAAGTTGCTGTCTGAAAAATCGAGATTGGGACGAGTACACCAAACGTAACGCCACGATTGCGACAAGACAGATGTTCGGACAGCATCTTCTTGAGAGAGAAAATACAGAATTCTATGCAAGATGTCCTTTGGCAAATCGGATATCCTGGAATTATTACCTTCGTCTTCTCGCTTTGCCTTTTTCATGCCTCTCATAAACCCTAGTCAACTCGGAAAACCCTAGATATTATATTATATGGATGGTATACCTTTTGTCTTATATAAAATAATAGGTCGTGAGGTGAAAGATGTAAACCTTTTACATTCTTGTTTTATTTTCAAATCAGAACCAAATTATCTAATTTCAAAATTAAAAAAAAAATAGATTTTTTTATCCAATTTAAATTTAAAAAATAATTTAAAAATATTCCAACTTTTCTTTTTCTTTGTAAAATTCATACCAATAATATTAATATTATATATATATATATATATATATATATATATAATAAATTAATAATACAATCTATTTACAAATAGAAGGCTAAGTAGCATAAAACCCAATGTATTAAAGAAAAATCTGCAGCAAATCCCCATGTGTTTTTTTTATTGCATAAAACCCCGTTATGTTTCATTTTTTTTCATTTAACCGTAGAAAGGATTTTACACAGTTTTTTTTTTTTTTTTTTTTTTTTTTTTTTTTTTTTTTTGCAATAGAGGGGGATTTGATGCATATTTTCTACAACAGATGGGTTAATGGCATTTGGGCCCCCGAACTTAGACATGTTTTGCATTTCACCCTCTGCCGCACCAGCACCACCTCATCTGTCAACCTGCTCTCGAGTTGGTGTGATGACAAAGCTCCATTATATATGGGTGGAAAAGGGTGCGGGAAAGCTCTAAACCAAAACCGAATTTCGTCGGAAAAAATATTGCAGTGCATGGTGGAGCGGAAGGGGGATAGGTTTAACTGGAGGCTGAGGGTATGGAGGGAGGTGAGGCCGGAGAGGTTGTTCGCCGGAAGGAGAGCAGCGGCTCATCTATGTTCAGTGTTTCTGGAAATTTGCAAATCAGTCCCTAACTTAAGGAAGAAGAGGGCATTTCTGAAAATAAAAGAGATTGAATTGAAAATGTTGAAAACTTCATTTTCGAGCTTGTTTATAAAATTTCTAATTTAGATGGTATTCCATTCTTTTCAATTCAAAAAATCAATTCCGGTCGCATTTGTGGTGAGTGTATCGCACGACCAATGCACATGGACCTTATTGGCTTTGACTAACTTTTATGGGGGTTTTTGCTATTTTTTTTAACACATGGACTTTTGTGACAATTAGAGATTACACGGGGTGGTTAGTGCTAAAATATCAATGTAAAAATAAGTAATTGTCTCTGATCTATCCTGAATCTTATAAGAAGACGACTCTTGAGCTGCACTTCATTTTAATCGAAAGCGAATACGGTTAATTTTTGGCAATGCAGATTCTAAAATAAACACAGTCATCTGTAAAGGCTGCCATTGTTGCAGACTCCTATCAAAACATTAAATGCTTAAATCCTCCAAATCTCGTCTGACTTTCAATCAAAACGTGCTTCCAATTTACTCAAATCCGACTGGAAATACATATTTGGAGCAAAGTGCACCAAGTTGTATATTTCGAAAGGGGACATTCTCGTTTTTGTATTTTGAGGGGGAATGTGTAAAAAAGGATTCATTTGAGGTTGCGAAATGCAATTTTCCCAATAATAATTAACTTTGATCATATATGTAGAGTTTTTAGCAAGCGGCACCTCTGTGTAATGTCTAATTGCCGGAAAAGTTCCTATGTTAAAAAAAATAGCATATACCACCCTATGATGAGAAGTCAAAGCCAATAAAGCCCCTACGAGCTGATCGTGCGCTACACTTGCCGATTTTGCGACATAGAGTGTGTTTTTTAACTTGAAAATATATACCACAATACCGTTTAATTTAAAAATAAAATTACAAAATCACCCCATAAAAGAGCCATCTTTCAGTTTAGTCGTTAACATTTTCAAAAGGCGCTCCGCTTCTCCAAATCAACCATCCATTACCACAAATCATCTTTATCTTCCCATTTCCGGTGTGCCCATGAGATTGAGAGAATCGTATCAGAGCTTCGGGTTTCAAGAATCCGGGTTGTTAGATTGCTTTCTTCTCGTCAGACATTTGTTCAAGGTGGGGGCGTCGTCGCCGCCTTGTACGAGCGTAAGAGGTGTTGCATTGGGTGGGGCGGAGATGGTGCCCATAACACCAACAATAGGCTGCTGATTTGGGGAGATTTATGCTTGAATTTAACGTGGTTTGAGCTAGATGTCGAGAGGACATCACCGAATGATTTTGGAGAATTAGAAATTGGATTTGCAGTCGCTGATGACAGAGGAATTGTCTCTAATGTCCACCTCCAAACTTCAATTCTTGGTCGCGGAGAGAGAAGTGGTGGAAATTGATGTGGGTTGGAGAGGAACCGAATCAAACCGGATATTTTTGTTAAAAATTTAAATAACTATTTTGTCCTTTTTTTTTAGGGTTAATAGCATTTTCCCACCTAGACTTTGCTCGTTTTTGCACTTTCCCACCTCAACTAAAAAAAGTTGCACGGCGGCACCCAAACATTCATTTTTGAGGCACATAACCACCTGGAGGGAATATTCCGGCGAATATTCTCATTTTTCGACGCATGCGCGATGCACATGCGAAAGTACAAGAGCTTTTTCGTCTTTTTACTTGAAAATATTATAAGGGGTGAAATTGAAAGTACCAGGGACTCAATTGAACTTAATTTGAAACTTTCACAACTTCCACCCATCATCTTCTTCGTCTCCAAAACAGGGGAATCAGGATATTTCACACCACCGCCACCAACATCTCTCTCCACCGCCGTACCACCACCTGAAATTATCATATCAAATTACTAAAAATTCAATATGAAAAATCCTGCTCCGTCTTCTTCCTCTCTCCGGCACCGCATCACCACCACCACATCTGCTCCGCCGCCGCACCACCACCACCTCCACCACAACCAAATCTGCCACCTATACTAACGCCTAAGCCTCCACCGACTCCACCTTCAATTCCTCCACTGTCACCTTCAACTCCACCACCAATTCCTCCACCAACACCTCGTCCAAATGTCCAACTCCTCCCGCTGTACCCAAAACCCCTCGCGACGCAAAAATAATTAATTACGCGAAACAGGTATGTATAGATACACATATAGATACACGAACACACACTCAGTACTGAATACTGATATCCCCACTCTCTTATATCATCTCTGTTAATGCGAACGTGATTGGTTTGGTTTTCGCTGATTGTTTTGCTGAGAATCAATTCTTTTCTCCTTCGCCTCTGATTTTATTTTGCGTTTTTATGTGCAATTGATTTCCTTTTTCTCGTAAATTTCGTTTCTGAAACGGGCCGCGGTGCAGTAGCTGTTGGTTTTGTGATGATGGATATTATTTTTAGGGTTTCTGATTGGTGCGATTTGGGGGTTTTCGTGTGTGTTCTATGGGATTTTTCGATTTTCTGGATTCGAAATTGTTTTGAAGTTTTGCTTGTTGTTGGGTTGTGTTTTGAATTTTGTCTGGGAAGCCAAATGAATTTGGGGATTTTTCTTTTACGTGACTTTGGGATTGAATTCGGAAGCAAAGCTGAAGTTTTTAGTGTTTTGATTATTAGAATTTCATGTTTAGGAAACTGTTAATTGCCATTACTTTACGGCTCATTTGCTACATTGATGCAGAATGCACATTTGCTAGTGGAAAGAAGAAACTTTGTTATTGCTATAAAGAAAGTTTCAAATTAAGTTCAATTGAGTCCCTGGTACTTTCAATTTCACCCCTTATAATATTTTCAAGTAAAAAGACGAAAAAGCTCTTGTACTTTCGCATGTGCATCGCGCATGCGTCGAAAAATGAGAATATTCGCCGGAATATTCCCTCCAGGTGGTTATGTGCCTCAAAAATGAATGTTTGGGTGCCGCCGTGCAACTTTTTTTAGTTGAGGTGGGAAAGTGCAAAAACGGGCAAAGTCTAGGTGGGAAAATGCTATTAACCCTTTTTTTTATTTTAAATATTTTTTTTATTTTTAATAATTACTAAAATGTTTTTTTATTTTTAATAATTACTAAAATGTTTTTTTATTTTAAATAATTACTAGAATATAATTAGAGGTATGGAAAAGGCAAAGCGAGAAGACGAAGGTAATAATTCCAGGATATCCGATTTGCCAAAGGACATCTTGCATAGAATTCTGTATGTTCTCTCCCAAGAAGATGCTGTCCGAACCTCTGTCTTGTCCAAATCATGGCGTTACGTTTGGTGTACTCGCCCCAATCTCGATTTTACAGACAACAACTTCAATGGTAACAACAAAAAAGATTTTGTATCGGTTGTCGACAAGACTTTACAGCTGTACTGTGATCAAAAGCTGTGCTTAGAGGAATTTCACCTTTCTATATCGCTTACCTATCGTTGGGATCTTACATCTGTTTCGTTTCTCCAGAAATGGATCCCATTACTCGCAACCATGGGCGTAATGGAAAATTCCGAAACGAGTTGACTGTTTTGGAATTTACGTGATTTCAATTTTATATTAAATTTTAATTAAAAATAATAATTATAAAAAAATATGTTTTAACAAGAAGCAATGCGTGTTGTTGAAAGTCCATTTTCATGTAGTGTTGTAAATTGAAGGCATGTGAGAGGCACATGACATTTTCCATCCAACTTAACTGCAAAAATTAACGGCGGACCAATTCTGTCAAAAAATGGCATGATTAAGGACTACTATTGTAACTCCAAAATGTTTATGGACAGTTTTTAAAAAGTGGGTAAAGTAGGAGGACGAAAAATGTAATTTTCCCTATTAGGGGTATTTATATGTTGTACGTATTTATATGTGAAAATAATAATTGAGAAAATTTTCAAAAGTAAAAAAAAAATCAAAATTCAATCTTTTTTTTAAATTAAATCGTAATTTTTTATATTTTTCAAAATTAAATATATATGCATTTGTTATTAGTAGAGATTTTTAATATTAATAATAGTGTACATGAAAATTAACAATTTACCACCTCTTATCTATAAATGATCTTTTTACACGTGTCCACCATTGCGGTGTCAAATTTAGTGGAATCTTTTAGTTTATGTAGAATACTATGCAGTTTGTACCCGTTTTACTACATTCGAGCTTCATATTTTGAAACAAGATGATCATAAATATCATATTGTGGTGCATCAGAAACTGTATCTTTGCACAAAACGAGTGAACGTGAAGATTTATGGTTGAGAGGGTGTTTTTTTTTTTTTTGATCCAATTTGAGAGGGTGGTTTTAAATACCCAAACAAGAGGAGAGGGGTTTTTTGTAAGATTATGTTGAATTTGATACCATGCATAAAAATTGACGTGTAAGAAGATTTATAGTTGAGAGGGTGGTTGTAATTACCCAAACAAGAAGATTTTTTTGTAATTTGACCTTACCGCAAGGGGGCGGCCGTAATCATTCTACATCCATAATTCATATGGGTAAACAGCATAAAACCCCGCCCCCCTGTGTTAAAAGGAAAATATGCGCCAAATCTCCCTGTATTTTTTTTCTTGCGTAAAACCCCCTTGTATTTCGTGCAAAGTAAAATAAAACACAAGGGGGTTTTACGCAAGAAAAAAAGACAGAGAGTTTGACGCAAATTTTCCTTAACACGGGGTTTATGTTGTTTACCCTAATTCATAGAGGTCTTCACCTTATATTCATGAAATTTAAGTTTATAATTTGACTTACGCCTCTATTTGCAAATCCTAATAGGACAGGGTAACCTGCTACGTAGCCCTCTATAAAAAGGGATATTAATGATTTAATTAGGGATTATTAATCAGAAGCTGAAAAATAATCCAAGCAGTATAACAACATGAAAAGGCCAGAAGGAGAAGACGGTTTCAACTCCATGGACAGAATATCCGATTTGCCGAAAGACATCTTGCAGAGAATACTTTATTTTCTCTCTCAAGAAGATGCTGTGATCAAAGTCTGTGCGTAGAGGAATTTCGTCTTTCGATATTGCTAGACCATGATTTTTACGAGGAATCGATTTCGCTTCTCGAGAAATGGATCCCATTGCTCACAAATATCCGGGCGATATGCATCTGCCGCCTGTAGTCTTTGAAGCCGAATCACTCAAAGATTTGCGTGTGCGGGGATTCATGTTGGACCAAAAGGCTATTCGAAGAATACAACTCTTGAAGAATTTAAGAATACTTCGTCTCAAACAAGTCTGCATCGTGGACGACGATATTGATTGTACCATCAAAACCCATGCCCCGTCTCTTGAAATCGTCGATTCTGGTGAATGGAATATTCCGTTGCTCAAAAGAGGAGCGGAGTTTTGTAATCTCACTAGTTTATCTCTGACGGGTGTCTCTTCGTCATTGGACCACTTGTCGTCGTGTAAATTCCCGAGCCTCACGCTTCTGACTCTTTCGGGATGCTGGGGGCTCGAGGGAGTCGAGATATTTATCGATGCCCCGAGTATAAACTATTTCGAATACCGTGGACACTTTATCCCATCCATCTCTTTTGCAACAACTACTTCAGGCAAGTGGCGTTCACTTATAGACCTAGTGTGTGTGGATTCGGACGACGATTCTTCTTTGTGGCTCCTCAAGCTGAAGGAACTGCTCGAGTCGTTAAGCCAATCCAAAATTTCTCTGAGCGTTAATCACGTGTATAACATTGCGGTACGAGACGATAACGGTTGTGGTAATAAACCGGTTGTGGTGGATGGTTTGGGTTTGGGTTTTTATTCATATTCGATTTCTTCATCGTTCATGAATGCTATGTTTTGCGTTTGTCGTCCGGGAATTATCTATGACTCTCTCGACGGCGGCTACGGATGGGAGATGAATCACATCAACTGTCTGTGGGAGATTCTAATGCAGAGAGAGTGTGGAGACGGAGATGATCGATTTAGAAAGTTGTGGAAACGAGATTTGGAGGAAGTGAGATTGGAAATTCACGACAAGTATCGAAATGAGTGGCGTCCGATAACTCTGTTCGATTTGTGAAACTGGCGACTAGCGGAACAAATTTCTGCTCGTTTTGCATTGAAATGGAGACAAACTTTGTGAGACTTTGATCCTAGTTTTTTTTATTTTTAGTTTTAATTTTAAGCAGTGTCTTACTTTTATGTTGTGTGCATTAACTTTGCATAGATTAAGGTTTATTCTAAGTATTTAAAACTATTTTTCCTCAAGAACTTGTCTTGTAAAAGATAATGGGGAAATTATAGTTTTCACCCCACAAGTTTGCCCTGATTTCACATTTGATCCCTCATGTTCACCATAAACACATTTGGTCCCTTGTGTCTGAATAATTTAACACTTTTGATCATTCCCGTCTATTTACCGTTAGTCCGTCAGTTAAGGAAGTGATGGTCGATCACACGCTTGATTCCGATTCCGTTAGTTTTTAGGAAAAATTGACGGAAATGACTAAAAATTTTGAATTCTTGAAATCTGAGGGACCAAATGTGTTTTTTGTGAATATGGCGGACCAAATGTGAAATCGGTCAAACTTGAGGGATGAAAACTGTATTATTCCCAAAAAAGTAAAAAAAAATATTTTATCTCCTCTCTAGGGAAAATTACATTTTTCGTCCTCATACTTTACCCACTTTTTCAAAACTGTCCCTAAACATTTTGGAGTTACAATAGTAGTCCTTAATCATGCCATTTTTTGACAGAATTGGTCCGCCGTTAACTTTTGCAGTTAAGTTGGATGGAAAATGGCATGTGCCTCTCACATGCCTTCAATTTACAACACTACATGAAAATGGACTTTCAACAACACGCATTGCGTCTTGTTAAAACATATTTTTTATAATTATTATTTTTAATTAAAATTTAATATAAAATCGAAATCACGTAAATTCCAAAAAAATCAACTCTTTCGGAAATATTGTTGAAAAAAATCAAAATATAGTTTAAATTTTTTAATAATTTGTTCCAAAATCGGCTTTTTTGAAATTCAATTAAAATATATCGTTTCAAACCAAAATAAAAAACCCGATAGGAATTGGGGAATTAGAAATCTCCATTCCAATTTTCATCTCTAGTCAATTCCAAAAATCCCAATTGTGAGACAATATGTCGAGTTTTAAATCAATCAATATAGGTGAAAATTGGAAAGGAGTTTTCTTAAGCTGCCTAGTTTGATCGAATTTTTATTTAATTTTAAAATAATATTTTCATTTAATTTCCAAAAATTCCGATTTTAAGACACAATATTACTTTTTTAGACAATATTATGATTTTTTAAACAATATTTCTAAATTTATTTTGAAAAAAATATCGATTTGTAGATTATTAAATAAAGGTGAAAATTGGAACGGAGTTTTTTTACTCCGCCTATTACGATCAGATTTTTATTTTATTTAAAAGAATAATTTACATTTGGCTTCAAGAAATTCCAGTTTTAAAACATTGTATTATTATTTTAGACAATACTTCTTAAAATATTTTGAAACAATTTATCGAGTTTTACATTATTAAATTAGGGTGAAGATTGAAATGGAGGTTTCTTATCCCGCCTATTCGGATCGAATTTTTATTTTATTTTGAACAATGTTTTCATTTGAATTCCGAAAATATTGATTTTGAAAGCAATATTTCATTTTTTCTTAAAACAATGTTTCAATTGTTTAAAGAATATTTCTCAAAATATTTTCAATGTTTAAACTATATTTTGATTTTTTAAACAATATTTCCGAAAGAGTTGATTTTTTTGGAATTTACGTGATTTCGATTTTATATTACATTTTAATTAAAAATAATAATTAAAAATAATATGTTTTAACAAGACGCAATGCGTGTTGTTGAAAGTCCATTTTTCATGTAGTGTTGTAAATTGAAGGCATGTGAGACGCACATGCCATTTTCCATCCAACTTAACTGCAAAAGTTAACGGCGGACCAATTATGTCAAAAAATGGCATGATTAAGGACTACTATTGTAACTCCAAAATGTTTAGGGACAGTTTTGAAAAAGTGGGTAAAGTATGAGGACGAAAATTGTAATTTTCCCTCCTCTCTATCTCTCCTGCTCTGTTTCTCTTCATCCCCTGTTTTTGTCCACTATACATATTTCACGCTGTGAATATTCAAAGCTATAAAACATTTTAGTGTTATTATGACACCTTGTTTACTCAACGATTATAAAACCATCGTATATAAACATATTCCGGTTTTCATATTTTGAAAAAAGGCTTCTATTTCCTGTCCAGAAATCCCAAAATCTGAAAGTCTGTTTCATATTCGGAAACATTGTAATTAAACTCGCGAGATACCGCGGTCTCTATCAAAATGATACAACTCATACTCGACTGTGTATAAATATAAATAGCGCGAGATACGACTCATACTCTGTATCCTCTGTGTATAAATATAAATAGCGTGAGATATCGTATCGTATCGACTCATACTCTGTATCCTCTGTGTATAAATATAAATAGCGCGAGATATCGTATCGTATCGCCATATCGTATCGTTACGATATTAGTCAAAAAAAAAAAAAAAACAAATTACATAATCAGGGTCTGAAAAATAGATTTCAATATTATTTAATATTTTGCTTACATATATTAAGTCCAAAATATTTAAACGCCAAGTTTGATATTGATAACAGAAACACCAAAGTTGAAATTGATGAAATTGAGGAGATTGATGAATATGAGGATTAAGACACTCGTTTAAGATTGGTGCATGAAAAAGATCTAAGTTACATTGATCTTGAAGATTATGATATATATATATATATATATATATATATATATATATTTTATTATTTAAGTATCTTACGATACGATCCACAGACAAAAACGATACGCCGATATTTTCCGATTCGATAACCATATTCGGAAAACCATGAAATTTTCGAATATCTTATCGCATTTATAAGTTTTAAATGGCATTGCGGATTTTTCAAAAAATTCAGGAAACATTCCAAATTTTGAAATTTTTTATTAGATTTCTTTTCAAAATACCTTTACTTTTTATCGAATATGATTTATATTTGGGAAAAATACAAATTTCATCCCTGAAATTTGCACCGATTTCACATTTGGCCACCTATGTTTATAAAAAAGACATTTAGTCCCTCATGATTCAAAAATTCAACATTTTTGGCCCTTTCCGTCCATTTTCGGTTAGTACTTACCAGAACCAAGCTTGTGTCCTTCACTGCCTTCACTGACGGAATAACGGTAAATTGACGGAAAGCACAAAAGATATTAAATTATTAAAACATGATGGACTAAATGTATTTTTTGTGAATATGGGGACCAAATGTGAAATTGCTGTAAACTTAGGGGCAAAATTTTTTTTCCTCATTTATATTTTATGGCATATTTGTTCACAAACCAAAGTCAGATTTATCGACAATGATAATATAAAATTATTAATCAATTGAAAATGAGATGATGAGACTTTGAAACGACAACAAATAAGAGAAGAAAACGTTGAGATGTTAAGGATTTACGAGAAAAAAAATAGTCTATTTTTTTATGAAATATATTGGTAGGGTATTGGTATATGTATATGATTTGGGAAAAATAGTTTGCATCATTCAAATTTGCACTGATTTCATATTTGACCTCTCGTGTTCATAAAAAACACATTTGGTCCCTCATGTTTCAATAATTTAACACTTTTGGTCATTTTCGTCAATTTTCCGTTAGTTAAGGCAATGATGGGAACAAGAACGGAAAATTGACGGACTAAAAATGTTGAATTTTTGAAACATGAGGCACAAAATGTGAATTTGGTGCAAAACTTGAGGAGTGAATTTAAGAAAAAGAAAAAAAAAAAGCTTTGGAATATTCTGAATTCTTTTTGGCCATTAAATGGAATTGGAAATTGAAATTTCTAATAATGTTATAACTTATTCCGATTTTGATCGCAACAAATTCTGTACATAAGAATATAATAGGTCGAGTTTATTACAATCAATACCCATGTGTTTTACTCGGCAATTGCTAAAAAAAACTACCATATGTTATTTAACGTCATAAATCCCAATATGATTTATATTTTGGGTAAATAGCACTTAACCCCTCCGTGGTTATAAGTTTTGCAGATGACCCCATGGAGCTAACTTCTGTTAGTTTTTTCCGTCAAACTCAACTGTCAGTGCCAAAAGTCAAAGAATTTTTTTTTTGCAGACGACCCCCGTTTTGCTTTCATTTTCTCTTTCATTTTTGCAGATGACCCACCTTAAAGTCTGACATACGCGGCTAAGTTTGACGGAAAAACTAACGGAAGCTACCCCATAAACAACAAGGGGTTATGTGCTGATATTACAAGCATATAGGGGTCATCTGCAAAAGTTTGTAACCGCAGGGGTTTAAGTGTTATTTACCCTTTAACTTTTTTTAGCAATTATAGTACATTAGTACCCCAGTAGGGGCTCGTGTGCTAAACAAATTGAATTTTAGGGATGGTTCTGCCAATAAGATAACATAGAATGGTTTATTAGTAATTCGACCTAATACAGGGAATCAAGTGCAATAAAAAGAAGTTTTCTGGAAAAAAAGAGTCTGAAATCGCTGCCAAATACCACCACTTTTTTTTTATCTAAAAATCGCCGGAGTTGCTGTCGAATACCAGTATACCGCCGTCCTTCTCTCTAAAAATCTCCGGCGCTTTTCCGTTTTTCTCGGGTGGAGCAGTTCCGTATTAATTTCCAGGTAAAAATATACTTACATATCCTATAAAGATGTGTTTTTTTTTTTTCCGATTTCAAATTTTCACTAGGGTTTCTTAGACGCAGGTAGAAGCAGAAGAAAACGGATCCAAACTCCATGGACAGAATATCCGAGTTGCCAAAAGACATATTGCAGAGAATTCTGTATCTTCTCTCTCAAGAAGATGCTGTCCGAACCTCTGTATTGTCCAAATCATGGCGCTACATTTGGTGCACTCGCCCCAATCTCGATTTCTCAGACAACAACTTCAAAGGTCACAACCAACAATTTCTATCCACTGTGGGCAATACTCTGCAGCTGTACTCTGATCAAAGGTTGTGCTTGGATGAATTTCGCCTTTCGATATTGCTGGTAGATCACGAATGGGTTTCGCTTCTCGAGAAATGGATCCCATTACTCTCGGATATGGGCGTAAAGGACTTCCGCCTTTCGATCCCTTCCGATTTCAGTAATCGGGAAATCATCGATTTGCCGTCTGTAGTCTTTAGAGCCGAATCGCTCAAGAGTTTGCATCTGTATAGGTTTAATTTGGGGAAGAATATTCCCGAGAATATACTCTTTGTGCGTCTGCAAGTACTCCAGCTCTCGCACGTCGTGTTACACGAGAGAGGGGTTTTCGACAAGATAATCTCGAGCTGCCCTTTGCTTACGGATGTATGGTTACAAGAGTGTAAGGGGCTGGAAACTGTGAAGTTGGAGAAGAAGCTTCACAAATATCTCAAGCACTTCACTTTCATTAACCGAACGAATCACGGAGGCTGCAGTATCGAAATCGACGTCCCGACTCTTGTAACAATCAGGATAATCGGCTGCAAGATTCGGTTTAACTGCCGTGAGTTCAGTAATCTAAAGATTATAACTCTACGGGGTGTGGAAATCGTACAATCTCAGCTGTGTATCGATGCCCCCAACATTTTATATTTCCAATATTCGGGATCTTTAATTCCGTCGATATCTTTCGCATCAGCTTCCTTGGTGTCAAATTTAAGTCTGTATATTCGGGATGATGATGTAGAAGAAGATGCTCGGTCGTGGTTCCTCGGACTAAGTAAACTGCTCCATGGTTTACGTCGGTCCGAAATTTCGTTGAGTATTTTTCAATTCGCCACGAACAATGTGCACGTCGTTGAAGACGAGATTCTAGTACAGGACATTATTAATGGTGGTAATAAACCCGTTGTGGTGTTGTGTTTGGAATTGGATATCGGTCATTTATCTTCGTTTTCGTCTTTTTTAAGTGGTTTGTTTTGTATCTGTCGCCCGAGCTACTTAATCCCGCGGTGGGTGCATGGACCTTGGAGCAAAGAAAGGAAGGCGAAGGAACTCGATGAGTTTTTCTGCAAGATCCAAAAGATGAAGGAAAGTGGAAACGAAGAAACCCGGCAATATTTGGAGGATTTAACCGTTAAAGGATTTGATAAGGAGTTTCGGGTTCGGTTGCAATGGAGGGATCAAGATTGTGAGTGCAATTCTAAACTTTCAGAGTCATAGACGACAAATCTTTTTTTACGTTATACACAGTTTGTTTCTTTTTCTGTCTATTTATTGACTTTTGAGACAAATTCTGTTGGCTTGTTGTGTCGTTCGTTTGTTTGCGAGACGAGAGTTCACTTTACCAGTTCGCATGTCGTTTCTGATTTATTCTTTAGTATAGTGTTATGTTTGGTTACAAGCTAAGTGTCTGCAGAGTACTTGATCGTATATCTATAGATGCAAGTTGGACGAAAAGGCCCCTGATGGCAAGATACCTTTAAAGCTTCTAGAATTTTATTCGTCTTTGTGCGATGTCTTCATCAAGAAAGCGATTTTCGAGAAGATAATATCAAGCTGCCCTATGATTCGAACTATGTGGTTCCACGAGTGTGAAGGGGTGAAAACCAATAAGTTGGTGCATAAGGATCATCGGAAATTTCGATAATCTTACGACAATTCAAGATTTCTGGCAGCAAGATTTGGTTTTAATGGCAATAATTATAGTAATCTGAACAGTGTTTTGCATTTGTCGCTCGTCCGAGAGACATAACTCACCACTCGTACACCAGAGGGCATGCTGAGTTAGAAAGGGAATAAAAAGGAACTCACTGAGATTCAACACCCACAACCATTTGCAATCTCTCTTTTGTCGAGCCCTTGTACTATTGCTTATGTAGCCATTGCATCCCGATTGATTTTTGTTGCAAGATGATAAGTGCTAGCTTCGGACTGAGAACAGACACCGTTTCGATTAAAATGCCAAATGTAGCAATCTACGTCTATGCTATTTCCAGTGGGGATGACACTGCAATCTTCTTGGTAAAACATCTCTCGGATTAATTCGACATTCCACAGCCCAGTGATAATCATCAGTTAACCGCAGTTGTAAAATTCTAATTTCTTTATTTTCACACTTTACCCCCTCAAATTCTGGAAATGTAAATGTCCCCCTTCAAAATGTTATTCTTGTTGCACGTTGCCCCAATAGCAAAATTTAATGGATTATTCACTGGAACCAAGTGTTTTTTGTTGCACATGTTCCTTTAAATGTTATTTTTGTTGTATCTCGTCCTTTGAAAACATTATTTTTTATGCAAGTTACCCCTTTAAAATGTTATTTTTGTTGCACAATGCCCAACAAAAATTGGCTCTTGGGGCAAAGAACAACCAAAATAATATTTTGAAGGGGTTATCCATTTTTTATGTTTTAGGGGGGAAAGTGCAAAAATAAAAAATTTATAGGGTGAACTGCATTTTGTCCCAAGAATAAACTTATTCTGTCATGATAAGGGAAAATTGCACATCGCCCCCTGTAAATTTATAATTTTCACACTTTACCCCTCAAAAATTTTAAAAGTGAATGTCCCCCTTTAAAATGTTATTTTGGTTGCACGTTGCCCCGATAGCAGATAGCAAAACTTCGATGGATTATTCATCGCAATTGAGTATTTTTGTTGCACGTTGCACATTTAAGTGTTATTTTTGTTACACCTTACTCCTTAAACACACTACTTTTTTGCATGTTACCCCTCTATATTATTTTTGCTGCACAATTCCCTCTAAAAATTGGCTTCCGGGACAAAGTGCAACCAAAATAGTATTTCGAAGGGGTTTGCCCTTTTTTGAATTTGTAGGGAGGAAAGTACAAAAATGAGAAATTCATAGGGGTCAAAGTGCATTTTATCCTTTGGATTATTATAATTTTGCAAACCCTAACACACAAAAAAAGGGTCAATCTCCAACGGCGGTCACCCACGATCGTTTATTATATTTTATTTAGCAGACAAAATATCTAGGGTTTATTACAAGAGGTATGAAAAAGGCCAAAGCGGAAGACGATGGTTCCATCACCATGGACAGGATATCCGAGTTGCCGAAACACATCTTGCAGAGAATACTTTATTTCCTCTCCCAAGAAGACGCTGTCCGAACATCTGTCTTGTCGAAATTGTGGCGTAATATTTGGTGCACTCGTCCCAATCTCGATTTTTCAGACAACACCTTCAAAGGTAACAAACGAAAATTCCTCTCCGTTTTGGATACTACTTTACAGCGATACTGTGATCAAGAAGATCAAGGGTTGTGTTTAGAGAAGTTCCACCTTCGTATATTGCTAGACGATCCGTATCAAGAATCGGTTTCGCTTCTCGAGAAATGGGTCCCGAGGTTCACGACAATGGGCGTAAAGACGTTCCGTCTTTCGGTCGTGTCAAACAATGTGCACTTGGATTTGTCGTCGGTAGTCTTTAAAGCCGAACCCCTCAAGCGCCTGCGTCTGCGTTCATGCAATTTGGGCCGAGATATTCCGGACAATATACCCTTTGTGCGTCTAACGGTACTTCGCCTCCAAAGCGTCTTGATCGAGCAAGAGATTCTGGACAAGATAATATCGAGCTGCCCTTTGCTCACAACTATGTCGTTCGTAGACTGTCGAGATTTGACAAGTGTCAAGCTGGAGACGAAGCTTCATAAAAACCTCAAGCGCTTCACTTTCCACACAACAGACGAATGCAGCGTCGAAATCGACGACATCCCGACTCTCGAAAAAATCGACATTTTGGGATGTAAGGTTCATTTTCACAGCCATGAGTTCACTAACCTAAAGTCGTTGTCCCTACACAGCGTGGAAATCTCTAGCAATTCGATCGAAGAATCGGATCAAGTATTATGCATCGATGCCCCGAACGTAAATTATTTCGAATACATGGGGAACTTCACCCCGTCAATCTCTTTCGCACCGACATCCAACAAGGGGAGGTGGTCGTCGAATGTACGATTCTACGTTCAGGAAGTAGAAGATGCTCAATCGTGCCTCGTTAAACTAAGCAAACAGCTCCAAGCTTTAACGAATTCCGAAATTTTTCTCGAAATTATTCAATATTCCGACGATAACATTGCGCACGTCGAAGAAGACGTTCTAGTACTACAAGGAGGCGGTGGCGATTATAAACCTGTTGCGGTGGAGCATTTGAAGTTGAATAGTATTCATGTATCGTCGCTCCCGCCTTTTTTCAATTGTTTGTTTTGTATTTGTCGTCCGAAGAAAATAACTCGGCGCTGGTGGTCGACAATGCAAGGAGAATTGTTGATAAAGAGGGAACAAAAGGAACTTATTGAGTATTTCTGCATTATCAGAGAACGAGGAATTCAAGACTTGGAGGATTTAAGCATTGGAATTTTGGATAATAGTCGACGAAAATGGAAACGTTTACCTTTACGAGGGCCGATTTCGTGGGAATCTGCATTGCTAGACGTTGACCGTATCTGCATTCGATTAAAATGGAGGGAATCTTGTGAGTCGAGTTCTAAGCTTTTGGGATTATAGACGACAGGTTATTTTCACTTTATTTATTATTCCCTTTATTTTTCTATCTATTTATTGACTTTGGAACAAAATTAAGAACCATTGCTTTTAATTGGGAACATATATATAGTCTTTCTTTTGGTTTAATTTGTTTTTTGATCATTAGTTTGTTTAATCACAAGTTTTATTATATATTTACTAGTTTTATTGTTTTATTTAGCACAAAAGGCACTTAACCCCCTATAAATTTCCCATTTTTGTATTTTCCCTCCAAAAAAAATCAAAAAAATGGATAACACCCCCTCGAATTATTGTTTTGGTTGCACTTTGCTCCAAAAGCCAATTTTCGGTCAGCATCGTGCAACAATAATAACATTTTAAAGGGACAACGTGCAGAAAAATAATGTTTTGAAGGGGCAATGTGATAAAAAAATAATTGGTCAATTAACCTTCATATCCACCTGATTTAAATGGTTTGTTTTTGTCGTCCGAGAAAAATAATTCCGAGCTGGTTCCCGCAAGGACGTACTTGGAACAAGAGAGAGTGCAAACCGTGAAAATCTAGTGAGATTTGGAGGATTTAACCATTGAAGTTTTGATGAGAACCGACTAGAATGGCAACCCTTACAGGTAACGACGTTGTCAGAATCTGCAGCAAATCGTTTACGGGTTCGATTGCAATGGAGTGATCAAGATTAATGTGATTACTCCAGTTCTAAGCTCTTAGAATCATAAACGAAATATCATTTTTTGCATTATGTACAGTTCTAAGCCTGTTTACAAGACAAGGGCTCTAAGGCTTTCTACAACTGAAAATGTAGAAAGTGTATAGCTCTCGGCTATTTGCAATACTGGTTTCGTCAAGTGCAAAATCAAATTAAAATTTTCACTGTACAAATACTATAATACTTACTTGTTACGAACTAAAATATAAATTGATGTCATATCATACACCAAAAAACCACAAAACTTTAGCCACAAGAACAATTCTCATCTTCTCCATAAAAATCTTTTATGGGGTCATCAAAATGAAAGATTCTACGGTGAAAGAACCAACGAGGTATGAATTAATGTGTTTTACTAGCTAGGTTGTCGTTTTAAAAAATCGCGCAGACGTAATTTGTACATCAGATCGAATTTTGTCCTTAAAACTCGACATTAAGATGTCGAATTTTGTCCCAAAACTGGACATCTGGTTGATGTCGAAAAACATTGACATTAGACGAATTGCATGTCAAGCAAATATACCCAAAATCGAGTTATGTAGTAGATCGACATGTTCGAAAATAATCAAATTTAACCCAAAATCATCGACTATTAAGCATAATCTCACGACTACGTGAATTCTAAATAATATTTTAACCAAAAAAAAAAACAATGAAAAAGTTCGATTTTCACAAAATCCATTTGATTTTTCGCCCTTTTAAAGACGCTTGGGCTTGGTTTTCGGTGTTGGATTGCTGGATTGGATCACGGTGGCAGCGGCAGACTCAAGTGGCAGCGGTAAAGGATTGGGTCTTGCAAATAAAATAAACAAGAGTAAATTACAACCACTCTAGAGATACGATAAAATTACGAAAACCCCATTCATGTTCGGGTAATTACAATAACCCCTCAACTATAAATTTTCTTACACGTCCATCCTTGCGGTTTCAAATTTAGTGGAATTTTTGTGATTATATGGAATATTATCACTTTTGTACCCGGTTAATTCCATTCGAGCTTCACGTTTTGAAGTAAGATGTGTTTTTTGTCTTGTATATATATATATCAGATTGTGGTGCATGAGAAACTGTATTTTTACACAAAACGAGTACAAACTAGAGCACATTTCACGGAATCTAGATGATTATGTTAAATTTGACACCATAAGAGTGGAGGTATAAGAAAATTCATAATTAAAGAGGGTAGATATAATTATTCAAACAAGAGGGGTTTTCGCAGTTTGACTATTACTCAGAGGAAAACAAATGATGGGTATATAGTCATTTCATCTTCCTTTTAATTGGTCTTACACTTAGTGAAATGAGTATTTCGAGTATCCACGACCATATATATATATATATATATATATATATATATATATATATAGTGTATATATATATTGGATCCGTAAAAATTGTGAGCACAGACGCAAGATTCAGTTATATACAATATTCAATTTGATAAAGGGCCCTTTATTTTTTTTCTCTACTTCTCTCCGCCGGACTCCATTTGGTTTGGTAAGTTTTTCATTTTCCTTCTTTTTTATTTTTAGATTTTTTGTTTTGCTGTGATTGAGATAAATTAATTATAAGAGATGAGTTTTTATCGTTAATGTCAATGTTGATTTTGTGTGTTGTGAATTTCATACGTTTATTAATTACAAAATTGTTCAAATATTTCTGAGATTTGTTAACCTTTTTAATGTATAAACTGTAAACCCTAATTAAGAGTATATTAAAGGGGCTATATGGCTAAAAATAATCCTTATTGTTTTTTCTTTTCTTTTTTGTAAGTTTGTTATCTTTTCATTTCTAAACATAACATCAATATAACTAGAGATGTAAATGAGCTCAGCCGGCTTCATAAAAGCTTGAACTCGAGCTCGAGCTTTCTAACGAGTCGAGCCTGATCTCATTCTTAGTTGTTCTCATTCTTAGTTGTTCGTGAGCTCTCGAGCCAGCTCACGAGCTTTTTTTTTTTTTAAAAAGACACAAAATGGCTAAGAGCTCGATACCAAAAATAAATACTCGAACAGCTCGAGCTCGAGCTTGTTAAAATGGATTCGAACACTTGAAATCAAAATCAATCACAACTAATCAGATATAAGGTTATCAAACATAAATAAAAAAATAAAAAAATAAAAAAATAAAAAAAAATATGTGATCGAGAAGATTTTATTCGTAATTAGCCTTTGTAAAATTTTCAATTTAGGGTTGATTGGAGGCATGAAAAAGGCCAAAGAGGACGAAGCTCGTCCCAAGTCAATAGACATGATATCAGGGTTGCCAAAAGAGATCTTGCATAAAATACTTTATTCCGTGTCCCAAAAAGATGCTGTCCGAACATCTGTCTTGTCCAAATCATGGCGTAACATTTGGTCTACTCGCACCAATCTTGATCTCGATTTTTCACACCCCAACTTCACACGAAGCAAACAAGAATTTCTAACCGTTGTCGACAAGACTTTACAGCTGTACCGTGACCAAAGGCTGTGCTTAGAGGAATTTCACCTCTCCGTATCGCTGCTAGGCGACTATTACTCGGATCGAGAGTCCGTTTCGCTTCTCGACAAATGGATCCCGTTACTCACAAGTATGGGCGTGAAGGAGTTCCGTCTTTCTATTCTCTCGAACGAGTTCGTGGATCTGTCGTCGGTAGTCTTTAAAGCCGAATCTCTCGTTTTTATCTGTCTGAAAAAATGCAAGCTGGGAGAAAAGATCCCCGAGAATATACCTTTCGGCACCCTGCAAGTACTCCGTCTCGAGAATATCTTGTTCGAGAACGAGATTGTTTTCGAAAAGATAATCTCGAGCTGCCCTTTGCTCACAACTATGTGGTTCCACAAGTGTCGGGGATTGAAGACGATAAAGTTGGAGAATAAGCTTCACAAATATCTCAAGCACTTTACATTCATCGGCTGCTACACTTACGTAAACAACAAACTCATGGTTGAAATCGACGCCCCAACTATTGAAACAATCATGATTTTCGGCAGCAAGATTCGGTTCGGCGAATACCAGTTCCGTAATCTGAAGTCTCTGTCGATAAACTGGTGGTTGAGTAGCTGTACCGATTCGATCGAATTATGTATCGATGCCCCAAACATAAACCATTTCGAGTACAACGGGAACTTCATCCCGTCCATCTCTTTTGCACCGACCTCGAACGAGTGGAGGTCGTCGCACGTACGGTTCTACATTCAGGATGTACAAGACGCTCGGTTGTGGTTCGTCGAACTAAGCAAACTGCTCCAAGCTTTAAGCCCGTCGGAAATTTCTCTCCATTTTGTCCAGTTCACGCATTATCGGATCACGCACGATCGAGAAGACGTTCTAGTACACGACATTTTCGATTGTAGCGGCAACGGACCTGTTGCGGTCGAGCATTTGGAGTTGAGTTTCGTGGATTTATCCGCGTCGCTGTGTTTTTTAAATGGTTTGTTTCGTATTTGTTGTCCGAGGAAAATAACTCAGCACTTGTTGATGCGAGGTGGTTCGTGGAATGAAAAGCAACTGATTGAGTATTTTCGTAATATCAGGGAGAGACGAGATTACGGAGAAACCGTGCCGGATTTGGAAGATTTGAGCGTCGAATGTTTCGATATGTGTCGACAACAATGGCAGCCGGTACAGATGACGACTTTGTTAGAATCTGAATTGCGAAACATTAGTCGTATCCGCTATCGGTTGAAATGGAGTGATCAAGCTTGTGTGTCGAGTTTTCGCAAGATTCCCACGTTTTATATTTAGACGAATAATCGTTTTTACATTTATATATATATATATATATATATATCTATTCATTGAATTTGGGACAAAATTCTGTAACATGGCTCTGCTCTTAACAGCAGTCTCTCATGTAGTGTTGTTTTCGTATATATATAAAGACGGGCAAATTGCACGTCTAAATTTCTAATTTTTGTACTTTACCCCCTCCAAATTTTAAAAAGTGAATGTGCCCCTTCAAAATGTTATTCTTGTTGCACATTGCCCTGATAGCAAAATTCTGATGGATTATTTGACGAAATTGAGTGTTTTTGTTGCACATTGGCCCTTTAAATATTGTTTTTGTTGCACATTGCCCTTTAAAATTGTAGCACCCCCCTTCTAGTCGGGCGATAAATCGAACCGGTTTACCGGAATTTCTATTAAAGGAGCGGAAGCAAAGGATCTCTTTGTAATTTTTTTTGAAACGTTGGGATGGGGTGAAAATGCAATTATCGCAACTTTGTTCCTTTGGGTATTGAAGACTTTGCATTTTCGAAAACTTTATTGAATTGATTTAGCCGAATATAAATCTCGGTTTGGAAATGAGTTTCGAAAGGAGGTTTCTTATTCGAGTGCTACATTCTCACTAAACGTTCTTTTCGGTTCGAGAATAAATCAGAGTTCGAAAAGGTTATTTTGGTGAATAATCCGAAGTTTCCTAACGAAGGCATGAAAATAGCAATTTACGAGACTTAATATATTAAGATAGGAAATAAGTACGATTCATGCAGAACGAGTTCAAAAGTACGAAAGGGAAATGTTACGGTTTTAGGGTTACACCACCAAAAGAAAATAACCAAAATCCTAGCATTTGTTCATAGGTCCTCGTACGTCTTCCAAAATCCCGGGCAAGACCTCGATCCACTACTCGATCCATCCCGGTTGAGGATTACTACTACCTGCAATTAAAAGACATCTATATGAGCTATAAAGCTCAGTAAGAAATCCGAGTACTATCAAACTTTGGAAATATGTTATACATATATAATATATAATATTGTATACCCATTCTTACCCACGTTTCGTACAACAACACAAATCAACCGGTCAAATCACATATCTCACGAAAGCACATCATTTCACAAGATTACGTAATTATGCAAAAGTGACTAAAATGCCTTTTTTGTGAAAATCATGAAAAACTCATGTTTCGGTTTATCGGATCCGTGAAAGATTAATTTCTGTACGAATAATAAACCTGTTACGAGCCCGTTTTCACTAAGTGGAATCAAACCACTACCACATCATCCTAGTTGGATACCGGCCCACTATATCCGAGTTGTTTATTACCCGATATTCCATTAATCTTTCAAACAAAAATCATTTAATGCAACTTTTCAAAATTATGCTTATGACCCACACATAACATCACAAATGTCAATCAAGTGCCACAATTCACACAAATACCACAATTTACCACATATTTATGATTTGAGCAAAAATCTCAATTTCACACACATAAACACACAACCACACACGGCACACACACACCATGCACAATCAGCACCCACACATTCACACATTTTCAGCATACACACATGCACAATCAACACATTAAACTTCACCAATTACTCATCAAAGCAAGCTCAAGAACAAAACACTTTTTTTTTTTTTTTTTTTACCTTCATTTAATGGACTTATTACCACATCTAGGTAATAATCCATTTCAATCAATTTCCACAGCCATTAAACACATCCACCAGAAATTAAAGTACCACAAATACTATAATTCATCACTCATCACCATTATATCAAGAATATAAGTATTAAGGCACAAAATATATTAAATGACATGCATAAGGTCTAAATTGCGAAATATTAGCAAATTAATCCCAAAATTCTCAAATTAAATCCTAGAACTCCTAACTGACTCAAATTCCAGATTCTGAATTTGTTTTAAAGTTTCACAAAGTTTCGAATTTTCTTGACATAAAAACTAGAAAATCCCATTTTCACAAAAATAATCAAAAACTCTAATGTAACTCTATTTGATTTAAAAACTTGCTAAATAAAACTTTTTCTTAATTAATACCTGTTGTAAAAACAGATTCAAACCTTAAGAATGAGAGAATTTTCAGAAATTGCAATTTTGACCCAAAAGTTTCGAAATTTACACATGCAACCACACTAGAAGTTCAAAATCACCTTTTTCTTGAAAACCCCTAACAAATCTGAAATTCCACTTTATTAGATGCAGAAAATGAATTTGAAAAGTTTCTTTATGCAGAAATTTCGGAAATTGCATAATTTGCCCCAAAATCTCTAGATCTACACATGCAAGCCTATTAAAACTTCAAAATCAACTTTTTCTTACAAAAATTCTTTAAATCCGAAAATCTTGTTCAATAAATGCTGGAAAACAGTTTTGAAAACCTTTTTCGGACAAACTTTACAAAAATTACAGATTTGGCCCATACTTTTAAAGATCTATACATGCAACCACAAAAAGTTAAAAATCTCATTTTCTTGAAAACCCCTTTTTGAAATCTGAAATTCTCAAGGCTTTTGGCCAATAAATGCTATATCTAACCACTACTAACATAGATTATGCATGCAAGAACAAGAATTTAACAAGAACACTCATTTTCCCATTTTTCTTCAAAAAGCCCTAAGTTTTCGAAATCTTTCCCAATCTTTTAAAATTTTATGAAAATCAGTTTCATACTATTGATGTCCCTTAATTGCAGCAAGAAATCGAATTTCTTACCTTAAAATCGAAGAAAGGAAAAATGACCGAAAGGGAGGAAAGCTCTCAAGCACCAAAGTCTAGCCAAGCCACCTTGATTGTGAAGGAGATGGTGTGAGCTTCAAGGAGGGAGGAGTTGTGATCTCCCGAAAGAAGGCAGGTGGTTTTCACGGTGTTCTTGGAGTAATCCAAGGCAAGAGTTAAATAGGGAACTCTCATGGTTATATTGGGAATTCTTTGGAAATTATGAAGTGAGGTGGAGAGAGGAGAGCCGATGATGGTGGTGATGGCTTCGGTGGAGAGAGGGGAGAGAGACAAGTAATGTGGCAATGTGTTGGAAGAAGAAAGATGAAGGGTGTCTCTTCATCTTTCAAAGGAAGTGTTGAGTGTAGGCTTAGGCAAAATGATTAGGGATTGCCAAGTGTAATAACATGCAAAATTATTCACTAATTAATTTATTAAAAATAAACACAACTTGCATAAGTACCACATACACACATAATCCGAATACACACACACACATAATTCGGACATATATATATATATATATATATATATATATATATATATATATATATATATATATATATATATATATATATATATATATATATATATATATATATATATATATATATGTGTGTGTATATTTAGATGTATAATGCAAGCATTAGCATATATATATGTATACGTATGCATGCATGTATGTACGTATATATATAGGCATATATATGTATATATATGTATATTCCACATAACTTACTAAGTGATTTATCAACTAGATAAAATACGCAATTATTCACATAAATCACGTAATTCATGAAATCCCTAGAATTTCAATTTACGAAAATATAAATCACACATATAATAGCGCATGTAATTATTCACGTAATAATATTACCTAAGGGTTCTCGAGTTAGAAATATTAATCTCGGGTTTTAGGATTTTCGGGTTTTGGAAAGGTGGGGTGCTACAATCTCCCCCCCTTAAAGAAATTTTGTCCCCAAAATTGTTACCTGAACAACTCGGGGTATCGCTCGCGCATTTCTTCTTCTCGTTCCCACGTGGCTTCTTCGGGGGTATGGTTTTGCCAAAGGATCTTAACGAATTTAAGGTCTCGGTTTCGAAGGGTTTTGGTTTTGAAATCAAGTATTTGGGAAGGTTTCTCTTCGTAGGATAGGTTGGGGTTTAGTTCGACCGGTTCGGTTTTCAATATGTGGTCGGGGCTGCGAATGTATTTTCGAAGCATCGAAACGTGAAAGACGTTGTGGAAGTTGGATAAGTTGGGCGGTAAGGCGAGTCGGTAGGCGCGAGTACCAATTTTGTCGAGAATTTCGAATGGGCCAATAAATCGCGGTGCTAATTTCCCTTTTTTCCCAAATCGCATAATTCCTTTGAAAGGCGCCACTTTTAAGAATACGGAGTCTCCGACTTCGAATTCGAGATCTCTCCTTCGTGTGTTGGCATAGCTTTGTTGCCGATTTTGGGCAATTCGCATCTTTTCTCGGATGTTTTTGATGATATCTACGGTTTGTTGGACTAGGTCGGGACCAAGAAATTTTCTTTCGCCAATCTCGTCCCAATGGAGCGGGGACCTACACTTGCGGCCATAAAGAGCTTCGTAAGGTGCCATTCCAATTGATGAGTGAAAGCTATTGTTGTACGCGAATTCGATTAGTGGGAGGCGGGATTCCCAATTTCCTCCAAAATCAAGAATGCAAGCGCGGAGAAGATCTTCTAGGGTTTTGATGGTTCTTTCGGATTGACCGTCGGTTTGGGGGTGATAGGCGGTGCTGAATTTTAATCGCGTTCCGAGGGTTTCGTGTAAGCTTTTCCAAAATTTTGACGTAAATAGAGGGTCTCGGTCAGAAATAATCGAGACGGGGACGCCGTGGAGTCGGACTATTTCGCGGACGTATAGCTCGGTTAGCTTTTCTAAACTCAATGTCATTCGGATCGGGAGAAAGTGAGCCGTTTTGGTCAGTCGGTCA
Organism: Erythranthe guttata; assembly: GCF_056151865.1. Lineage (NCBI taxonomy): Eukaryota > Viridiplantae > Streptophyta > Magnoliopsida > Lamiales > Phrymaceae > Erythranthe > Erythranthe guttata. The sequence continues at coordinate 2,942,577 of NC_142537.1, read as the reverse complement.
ACGATCACCCAAATGGCGTCGGATCCTCTTTGGGTCTTCGGAAATCCTTGCACGAAGTCCATTGTGATGGCTTCCCATTTCCATTCCGGAATTAGATTCGATTGCAGTAGACCTCCGGGTCTTTGATGTTCCGTTTTGACTTGTTGGCATACTAGGCATTCAGCTACGAATCGGGCCACGTCTTTCTTCATTCCAGGCCACCAGTAGAGCTTTTTGAGGTCTTGGTACATTTTGGTTTCTCCGGGATGGCAAGTGTACGTGGTTTGGTGAGATTCGGTTAAGATGAGTCGGCGAGCATTTGGATCATCGGGGACGTAAATGCGATTTTGGAATCGGACGAGACCATCTTTGGTGATTTGGAAGTTGGGATTGGATTCTAGGTTGTCGCGAATTTTGAGAATTTGCGGATCGTCTTGTTGGGCTGATTTGATCAATTCTCCCAAGTTAGGTTGGACGATGAGGGCGTTGATCGATTTGCGGCTTAGTGCGTCGGCGACCACATTTGCTTTGCCGGGGTGGTAGAGTATCTCGCAGTCGTAATCTTTGACTAGTTCGAGCCATCGTCGTTGCCGCATGTTCAAGTCTTTCTGAGTGAAGAAATATTTCAGACTCTTGTGATCGGTGTAGATGGTGCATTTTTCGCCATAGAGGTAGTGTCGCCAGATTTTGAGTGCGAAAACGACGGCTGCTAATTCGAGATCGTGCGTTGGATAATTGCGTTCGTACTCCTTGAGTTGTCGTGAGGCGTAGGCAATGACCTTTCCATTTTGCATAAGTACGGCGCCTAGACCTAATTTCGAGGCATCGCTGTAGACTATGAATTCTCCGACTTTCTCTGGTAGTGCGAGAATTGGTGCCGATGTGAGTCGAGCCTTCAATTCGTTGAAACTGGCGTCGCATTCGGGAGTCCACTGATACTTGACGTCTTTTCGAGTCAATCGGGTGAGTGGAGAGGCAAGCTTTGAGAAATCCTTTACGAATTTGCGGTAGTAGCCGGCTAGTCCAAGGAAACTTCGAATTTCCTTCGCATTCTTCGGAATTGACCAATTTGACACGGCTTCTATTTTGCTGGGGTCGATGGAGATTCCTTGTTCTGAAACAATGTGACCAAGGAAAGCCACACTCGAAAGCCAGAACTCGCATTTGCTGAACTTGGCGTAAAGTTGGTGCGATCGGAGGGTTTGGAGTACGGTACGAAGGTGGACATATGATCTTCTTGGGTTTTGGAGTAGATGAGAATGTCGTCGATAAAAACAATCACGAACTGGTCCAAGTATTGATGAAAGACTCGGTTCATAAGGTCCATGAAAGCTGCGGGGGCGTTCGTTAAGCCGAAGGGCATGACGACAAATTCGTAGTGGCCGTATCGGGTTCTGAAAGCCGTTTTGGGGATATCGGATTCTTTGATTTTGAGTTGGTGATAGCCGGATCGGAGGTCGATTTTCGAGAAGACCGATGAGCCTTGGAGTTGGTCGAAAAGATCATCGATTCGAGGAAGAGGGTATTTATTCTTGATCGTGACTTTGTTGAGTTCACGGTAATCTATGCAAAGGCGGAGGGATCCGTCCTTCTTTTTGACAAAGAGAACCGGTGCTCCCCACGGGGAATGGCTGGGTCGAACATAGCTTTTGTCGAGCAATTCTTGGACTTGGTCCTTCAGTTCCTTCAATTCCATCGGGGCCATACGGTACGGTGCTTTGGAAATTGGCGCGGCTCCGGGGATTAGGTTGATTTCGAACTCGATTTCTCGATCGGGCGGAAGTCCGGGAATGTCATCAGGAAATACGTCGGGAAATTCTTGGACAGCTCGAATGTCGGAAATTTGCGCTTTGGGATCGGACTCGGATTTTAGAATATCCACTAGGTAGCCGGAATGCCCCTTGTGAATGAGTTTGACTGCTTTGATCGCGGATATGATTGGAATTGAGGGTTTGAGTTGACTTCGAAATTTTAGGGTTTCACCGTTTGGAAGTGGAAAAATGACCGTTTTCGAGGCACAGTCGATTTGGGCTTTGAATTCGGTTAACCAATCCATGCCTAGTATAACTTTGAAATTTTGGATCGGTAAGAGGATTAGGTCGAAATTCATGGGTTGAGTATGAACTCGGATTGGGCAATTGGGTATGACTAGGTTAGAGCACATCTCTTCGCCAGAGGGAATGAGAATTCGGTATTCGTAATTTAATCGGTTCACTCATCCTAATTTCCTGAAGCTCTGTTTCTCTCTTCTTCTTTCCTTCTCTGAAATCCCACTTCACAAAACCTAATTACCACCGCTCTTTTTCTCTCAAAATCGCCGGAGTTGCTATCGTATACCACCGTCCTTCTCTCTGCAAATATTCGCCGTCGCTAGTCAATCGTCAATTTCCAGGTTTTGCTTTTTTTCCGAATCGGAAGTAGAAATAATTCAACCTTTGTATATGTGTGGTTTTCTGAGTTGATTTAACTAGGGTTTCTTACACGCAGGGGAAAAAGGCAACCGAGGAAGACGGCTCCAACTCCATGGACAGAATATCCGATTTGCCAAAAGATATTTAGCAGAGGATACTTTTTTTCCTCTCCCAAGAAAATGCTGTCCGAACCTCTGTATTGTCGAAATCATGGCGCTACATTTGGTGTACTCGCCCCAATCTCGATTTTTCAGACAACTCCTTCAAAGGTGACAAAACCAAATTTCTATCTGTTGTGGACAAGACCTTACAGCATTACTGTAATCAAAGGCTGTGCATAGAGGAATTTCGCCTTTGCGTATCACTGCTAGGCGATAATCCTGATCAGGAATCGGTCTCGTTTTTCGATAAATGGATCCCGTTACTCACAAGTATGGGCGTAAAGGATTTTCAGCTTTCTGTTCTTGCGAAACATAGTTTCCGGGGACTCGTCGATTTGTCCGTAGTCCTTAAAGCCGAACCCTTCAAGCTTTTGTGGCTGTATAATTGCAATTTGGGCCAGAATATTCCCGAGAATATACCCTTTGTGCGTCTACAAGATCTCCAACTCTACAAGGTCTTGATCGAGAATGAGATTTGTGACAAGATAATCTCGAGCTGCCCTTTGCTTACTACTATGTTCTTCCAAGAATGTGAAGGGTTGAAAACTATCAAGTTGGAGAAGAAGCTTCTCAAATATCTCAAGCACTTTTATTTTAGCAAGGCCGAGGCTATCAAAAGAAAAGAAACCATCATCGAAATCGACTCCCCGACTCTCGAAACACTCGAAACACTCATGATTTTCGGCACTAGAATTCAGTTTCACGGCCGCAAGTTCAGTAATCTGAAGGATTTAAATCTACGGAGGGTGGTAGTCTTTAGTAATTCGATCCGACAATCTCAGCTATGTATTGATGCCCCGAACATAAAGTCCTTTCGCTATTCGGGATTTATAATCCCATCCGTCGCTTTCACACCAACTTCCAGGACGTCAAATTTCAGACTGTTTATTCGAGATGTAGATGATGCTCAGTCGTGGTTACTCAGACTAAGTAAACTGCTCCAGTCTTTACGTAGCTCCAAACTCTTTCTCGATATCGGTCAACTTTACAGGAACAATGTGCAGATTCAAGAAGAGATTCTAGTACAAGACATTATTAATGGTGGTAATAGACCTGTTGTGGTGGATCATTTGGTTCTGAAAATCGGTCATTTACCTTCGTTTCTGTCTGTTTTGAATGGCTTGTTTTGTATTTGTCGTCCGAGAAAAATAACTCTGAGCTGGTTTTCGCAAGAACGTAATTGGAACAAAGAAAGGAAACTGAAGGAAGTCGGTAAGGTTCTCTGCAAGATCCAAAAGATGAGAGAGAGTGGATGGCAAGATTTGGAAGATTTAACCGTTGAAGGATTTGACAAGAGCCGACAAAAATGGCAGACTTTACGGGTGATGATGTTTTCAGAATCTGCATTGCCGGACTTTGACCGTTTCCAGGTTCGATTGCGATGGAGTGATCAAGATTGTGAGTCCACTTCTAAGCTTTTAAAATCTTAGACGACGGATCATTTTTTACTTTGTATGCTGTCCTTTGCCAGTCTGCATGCCGTTGCTGATTTTTTACTTTGTATGCCGACGGATCATTTTTTACTTTGTATGCCGTTGCTGATTTATTCTGTAGGATAGTTTTTATTTCACAATAGACAGATTTGTAGTTTTAACTATATGCTTATTAATTTAAACTTACAAAACACCAATTGTAGTCGGTTAGAAACAGAGTTTCGTTATAGTTCCGCTGTTTGTCTGCGCATTTATTTTGCTGATCAAATGAGTTGCATTTGTCTGCTTATAGAAGCAACGTAATTTGTGTGTGTGTGTGTGTGTGTGTGTGTGTTTGTTTCTCTCTCTATGAAAGAGCAAGAAAAAGGAAAGCTTAGATGAATACTGGATTTACTAACAAATTGAAGAATAGAGCTTCTGAATTAAATTTAAAAAAACAAAAAACAATAAAGCTTAGATGAATAAATCATGCAATATTTGTTATGACATAATTAGTCTATGAATTTATATTTGAAGTTGTATATCTATTTTTTTATTATATTTGCAAGATGGTAATAAAAATTTATATATTGTTAAAAATTAAATATCATATGTAAAATAATGTTTGACATACAATGCACTGCCCTTTCAATGGTAATACATGTAAAGTAAATTGAGCTCTTTTAAGATTATAATTAATAAATGAATTCATGAGAAATGTAAATTCTTTTAAAATACAGTGCAAATTGCACATCGCCCCCTATAAATTTCTAATTTGTGCACTTTTACCCCTTCAAATTTTTAAAAACTGAATGTCCACCTTTAAAATGTTATTCTTTTGTACATTACCTCGATAGCGAAATTCCGATGGATTATTCATCGTAATTGAGTATTTTTGTTGCACGTTGCCCCTTTAAAAGTTATTTTTGTTGCACGTTGCCCCTTAAAAGTACTATTTTTTTGCATGTTGCCCCTTTAAAATGTTATTCTTGTTGCACGATGCCTTCCAAAAATTGGCTATTGGGGCAAAGTGTAACCAAAATAATATTTCGAAGGGGAGTATCCCTTTTTTAAATTTTTAGGGGGGGAAGGTGTGAAAATGAAAAATTTATAGGGGTGAATTGCATTTTGTCCTCCGATGAATAATCCATTGAAACTCCGATATCCGGTCAACATGCAACGAGAATAACATTTTGAGAAGCATTAACTTCTTAAAATTTTGAGGGGTTAAAGTGCGAATTTGAGAAATTTATAGGGGGCGATGGTGTAATTTGCCCAAAATTACAGTGGTTCCGGATATCGATCCACAGGGACCTTGTAGATTCAAATGCTGAGTAGTGTAATTATATTATCGTTATATTATCTAGCCGATCGTAAATAAGTGGATTGGTGAGAAACCCTAATTTAAAAGCATGCAAGAACGTAAACATGCAAATATAAAATGTACGTAAAATAAAGTAACGACAACTCAACGCGGGGGACTTCGATTTAAAAGGGACTTCTAGGGCCAAATCCACCTAGATATAATCAACAACGATCGACAAATCCGCTATCTAAAATCACGTTCCTATTCGTTAACCCAGACGCTAATATACTCTAACCCCCGTCTCCAGTGTAGCTAGAGTCTACCCACAGGTCCGACGTCTCCGTTCAGAACCTGCTATTAAGAGAGCATTTAGGTCAAGTCCTTAAGGGCTACCCGAAGTGCATCACGTCTCCGTTTCCACACCCCGGGCTATGTTTTCCTAACTTCAAACAAGAAATCCTCTCTCGAGTTCATTCCTATTTAATATCAGTCTGAGAGCTGATCAACACAATCAGAAGCATTTAATACAGGAAAACATAAACGAAATCAAAACACGACAAATAGAAAGTAGAAATGACGATCGAAATCAATATATACAAGGCTTCATTACCCTAGAAGAAAATGTTCTTAGTTCATAACAAACATAGTATCAAAAGAATGTACAAAGGAAATGAAGAACAAAACGTAAAGAAATTGCGTAAGAAAAACCCAAGTCGGAACCCTCGTTGATGATTCCCGCGAAGAACCGTCGAAAACCGTAAAAAGTCGAAGAAGAATGAAGAGTGAGGGCTTGCTTCTATTTATAGTAAATTGCAAAGCTTCCTCAAGAAGCTTTGCAATTTAAAATATCTATCCTTGGGAAACGTGCCAGATCGCGATCCAATAAAGCCAGATCGCGATCTGGCTTCTTTAAAAAAACGTGAACCGCCTTCCAGATCGCGATCCAGGAAGTGCGGATCGCGATCTGGGTCTGAATATTGTTTGCTTCTGGAATATGCATCCAGATCGCGATCCGACTTTCCTGGATCGCGATCTGGGTCTTAATGATCACTTTCTCGGCTTGAAAAATCGGTTTCGCTTCCAAATGGCTTCGACTTGGCAACAAAAACTAACAAAACCTAAAAAAGGAAATAAAACAAGAAACGCAATAATATATACAAATAAAGCCGAAACTCGGACGAACGAAGACCAAAACTCGAAGATTCGATAAGCAAAAATCGTGCAAAACGAACACTTATCACACCCTCAAACTTAGATCTTTACTCGTCCCGAGTAAATCAAAACGAAACTACAACGAAAATGAAATAAAAACAACAATATTGTGATGAAAATCACCAAAAATATTGTTGTTGTCATTTCTTCTATTGAATAAATAGACCTACTTATGCCCAACTCGAGTTTTTGAATTTCAGAATCAAAACTTACTTTTCACCCACATTTCTACTCAAAACCCTCGATGATTGTGTTTATTGTTTAATTACGGATTCTTGAGTCTATCTTTCATTTTGGTGTAGAAACAACTAATTGCGTCGGTAGGAAAGTCGAATACTTTAAGACGTATGCCATTCTAAGATTTTAGGTTATCTAGCTCGTTTCATCTTTGGAATTAATTGCAATGCTTTGACCAATCCGGCAACTTTGTGGGTGTGTTGTCTGAAAACCCTCACGAGACACAACTCGTCCTTTGGGGGTACCCAGGGGTTCAAAGGCTTGTTGCATACGCTAAATGCAATCGTGTTTCCCTACGTTAGTGGCCTAGGTTTAGTTTTTTTGCTTTCATCGTTTTTGTTTTTGGGTTGTTGTTGTTTTGTTTTGATTTACTCGGGACGAGTAAAGATCTAAGTTTGAGGGTGTGATAAGTGTTCGTTTTGCACAACTTTTACTTATCTAATCTTCGTGTTTTGGTCTTCATTCGTCCGAGTTTTTGGCTTTATTTGTATATATTATGTTGTTTTTGTTTTATTTATATTTTTAGGTAAAGATAAGCTATTTTTGCCGATTCGAGACGATTTTGGAAGCGAAGCCGAGAATCAAACCAAACACGTGCAAAAGTGCATTCTCGCGGATTGTGGCAGTGTTTGGTATTTCAAGCATAACTTTTGCATACGACCTCCGATTGGGCTGATTCAAGTGGATTTAGAAAGCTAACTTCAAGGGCTACAACTTTTGTGAAATGCACAATTGTCGAATTCGGGCTGAAAAAGGGTGAAAAAAGTGTTTGAAGTTAATGCAGAGGCCAGATCGCGATCCAGAATCACCGGATCGCGATCTGGTGGCAAATTCCAGTAGCAGCGAAAAATTGGGGCAGATCGCGATCCGGACTTCCTGGATCGCGATCTGGAAGGCGGTGCGCAGTTTTCGAGGTTGCCAGATCGCGATCCAAGAAGCCCAGATCGCGATCTGGGCACATCAATCGAGACTAGATATTTTTCTTTGATTTTTCACTATAAATAGAAGGTCTCTTTTTCATTTTTCAATCGCTCGACATATATCTCGACCTATTCTTCGGTTTTTCTTCGGTTCTCGCCAGTTCTTCGCGGGAAGCTTCGACGAGGGTTTCGACTCGGGTTTTTCATAAGCTTTTCTTTACGTTTAGTTTATAACTTCTCGTGTTCTTCATTTTAATGCTATGTTTGTAATGAACTGAGCATTTTCTTCTAGGGAAATGAAACCTTGTATATATTGATTTTGATTTCCAGATCTGTGATCTATTTGTCGTTCTTTGATTCTGTTTATGTTTTCCTGTATTAAATGCTTTCGATTGTTTGGCCAACAGTTGAATTGATTCTAAATGGGAATGAACTCGAGAGAGGATTTCTCGTTTGATTTTAGGAAAGCATAACTCGGGTTGTGGAAACGGAGACGTGATGCACCTCGGGTAGCCCTTAAGGACTTGACCTAAATGCTCTCTTAATATCAGGTTCTGAACGGAGACGTCGGACCTGTGGGTAGACTCTAACTACACTGGAGACGGGGGTTAGGGTACTTTAGTGTCTGGGTTAGCGAACATTGAATTGACAATAGATTTGGATTTGTAAATCTTTATCGATAGTACACTGGTGGATTTTACCCTAGAAGCCATCACACGTCGGAATTCTTCGTTTGTCTTGGCGGACCGGTGTTTTTACTTTGTTTCTTTTTAGTTTTATTTCTCCCATCCATTCTCGTTCGTCTAGATAAAGTTTAGGATAGTATAATTACGGTACTTGGTAGATTTAGGAACTTAATTCCCTGTGGATCGATATCTGGAATTCACTATTCTACAAAACGCGATACTGTACACTTGCGGTTTTTCATACGTAGGTTTTACGCGTATCAAGTTTTTGGCGCCGTTGTTGTTTTGTTTTGATTTACTCGGGACGAGTAAAGATCTAAGTTTGAGGGTGTGATAAGTGTTCGTTTTGCACAACTTTTACCACAGTTTGTTTTGTTTTGACCACAGCCGACCGTTTGTTCCAGAAAGGGAATTAGATCTCGATGGCATGCCAAAAGATTCGATCTTCGAAAACTTTGATCGTCGACAATGGAAGTACTTGGCCAAACGACCGGAGGACTACAACGAGAATCTAGTGAGGCTCTTCTATGCCAATGCCGGTTTTCACCCGGGGTCGGTGGTCGTTCTTCGAAACCAAGAGGTGCGCTATGACGCTGCTACAATCAACAAGTTTTTCCACCTACCCGAAGTCCCGACCGAGCCGTTTCAACAACTGAAGATGGCAACGACCTATGAGGAGCTGATTCAGACTCTTTGCCCTAGGGGTTCGAAGTGGGAAAAAGGTGAGCACTGGTTTCGTCGGGGAGAACTTTCAAGAGAAGCGAAGGTTTGGATGTACTTCATCAGTAGCAGGCTAATGCCCACAAAATCGACGGCCAAGACCTATGCCCCACGTCTTACACTGATGTATGCCATAATGAAGAGGACACCTGTGAACGTGGGCGCGATCATACACTCTGAGATCCGACGATGCTTAGGTGATACCTCTCTAGGTCTGATGTTCCCTTCCCTCATCACTACACTGTGTGATCGTGCAGGGGTCCCCACATACGCTGATGACCGGCTCATCAGATCACCACAGCCGATCTTCCCTTACCACAAGCTCCAGCCAGCGAGTGGACCCCTAGGCGAGGGCGACTCGGACTTACCAGATGCGGGTCCCTCAGGTGTTCATGCGGCTCGACCACAACCAAGGGCCAGAAGAGGCAGACAAGAAGCAGAACCACAGCTCCCGGAGTATGTCGGCCAATGGATGGATGTTATGGAGGAAAATGTGGGATGGTTCAAGAAAATGATGAAGGCCATGGCTGCAGCGCTTCAGTGCAGGACCGATGACATTGTCGAGCCACGGCCGTTCCCACCACGGCCTCGATATGAAGGAGCATCAACCTCCGCCGCCGACGAACAAGCACAAGCGGCAGCCACTACACTGGTGGCACAGGCCTGGGAGGAGTACGAGCGGGGACGACCGGAAGAGGAGGGAGGAGCCCACGAGGACGATCACGACAACTAGGGGACGTTGTGTTTTCTTTCCCTTTTATTTTTTATTCTGCTTTTGAGCATAGGGACTATGCTAGAATTTAAGTTTGAGGGTGGTGTGTGTTGAACTTGCTTGTTTTTGTTTGTTGTTTGTGGGATGAGTCGTTGGATTGATATTTCGTTTACGATGTATCTTTGCTAGACTTTGTTTATTTTATTTTATTTTATTTATCTTATTTTGATTTGGTCTTTTTGCATGCATATCATATAATTTAGTCTCGTTTATGTATTTCGATTTCCGTAATTGTGTTATGTTTGTCACATGCATTTCATATAGGATCGAGTGTAAGTTGCATTTCCGGATTCTTTTGAAGCAAAGCAATTAATGAATTAGTAGATGGGCTAGTTGATTTTAAAATTGAAATTATGGATAACCGGCTAATTATAGATGTATCTTCCGACTGCGTTTTTGCAACTTATGTGGATAGCCTTTCGAATCCTTTCCGATTAAGCTGGAGCGCACTTTTCAGAGGGGTATAATAGTCTGAGGTTTGGGGGGCGAGTTAGAATTGAATTATGTTTTCACGATTTCCAGTTGTTGGCTAAAAGTTCTATCAATGGTCTTTACGTTTTATTTTATGTTCGATGTTAAAAAAAAAAAAAAAAAAAAAAAAAAAAAAAAAAAAAAAAAAATGGTGTGAATAATAATAATTTCTGGTATTGTTGTGATTCACGCTCTGATTTCCCCGCCTTTCTGACTCGAGCTTAACCCGTTGGGTGCACCTCGTCGCCTAAGTCTCTCGAGCTGTCGAGCTTGGGGGTTTCTTGGACTAAAGTTCGATAAATGGGTCAGGGAGATAACACAGTGGTGTCGGGCCTTGCACGAGTCACGATTATGCCCGTTTCAAAAAAAAAAAAAATGAAAAAAGGAAAAAGTTGTGATGAAAATCACCAAAAATATTGTAGTTGTCATTTCTTTTATGTGAATAAATAGACCTACTTATGCCCAACTCGAGTTTTTGAATCTCTGAAACAAAACTTACTTTTCACCCACATTTCTATTCAAAACCCTCGATAATTGTGTTTATTGTTTAATTACGGATTCTTGAGTCTATCTTTCATTTTGGTGTAGAAACAACTAATTGCGTCGGTAAGAAAGTCGAATACCTTAAGCCGTATGCCATTCTAAGATTTTAGGTTATCTAGCTCGTTTCATCTTTGGAATTAATTGCAATGCTTTGACCAATCCGGCAACTTTGTGGGTGTGTTGTCTGAAAACCCTCACGAGACACAACTCGTCCTTTGGGGGTACCCAGGGGTTCAAAGGCTTGTTGCATACGCTAAATGCAATCGTGTTTCCCTACGTTAGTGGCCTAGTTTAGTTTGTTGTTTTTATTTCATTTTCGTTGTAGTTTCGTTTTGATTTACTCGGGACGAGTAAAGATCTAAGTTTGAGGGTGTGATAAGTGTTCGTTTTGCACGATTTTTGCTTATCGAATCTTCGAGTTTTGGTCTTCGTTCGTCCGAGTTTCGGCTTTATTTGTATATATTATTGCGTTTCTTGTTTTATTTCCTTTTTTAGGTTTTGTTAGTTTTTGTTGCCAAGTCGAAGCCATTTGGAAGCGAAACCGATTTTTCAAGCCGAGAAAGTGATCATTAAGACCCAGATCGCGATCCAGGAAAGTCGGATCGCGATCTGGATGCATATTCCAGAAGCAAACAATATTCAGACCCAGATCGCGATCCGCACTTCCTGGATCGCGATCTGGAAGGCGGTTCACGTTTTTTTAAAGAAGCCAGATCGCGATCTGGCTTTATTGGATCGCGATCTGGCACGTTTCCCAAGGATAGATATTTTAAATTGCAAAGCTTCTTGAGGAAGCTTTGCAATTTACTATAAATAGAAGCAAGCCCTCACTCTTCATTCTTCTTCGACTTTTTACGGTTTTCGACGGTTCTTCGCGGGAATCATCAACGAGGGTTCCGACTTGGGTTTTTCTTACGCAATTTCTTTACGTTTTGTTCTTCATTTCCTTTGTACATTCTTTTGATACTATGTTTGTTATGAACTAAGAACATTTTCTTCTAGGGTAATGAAGCCTTGTATATATTGATTTCGATCGTCATTTCTACTTTCTATTTGTCGTGTTTTGATTTCGTTTATGTTTTCCTGTATTAAATGCTTCTGATTGTGTTGATCAGCTCTCAGACTGATATTAAATAGGAATGAACTCGAGAGAGGATTTCTTGTTTGAAGTTAGGAAAACATAGCCCGGGGTGTGGAAACGGAGACGTGATGCACTTCGGGTAGCCCTTAAGGACTTGACCTAAATGCTCTCTTAATAGCAGGTTCTGAACGGAGACGTCGGACCTGTGGGTAGACTCTAGCTACACTGGAGACGGGGGTTAGAGTATATTAGCGTCTGGGTTAACGAATAGGAACGTGATTTTAGATAGCGGATTTGTCGATCGTTGTTGATTATATCTAGGTGGATTTGGCCCTAGAAGTCCCTTTTAAATCGAAGTCCCCCGCGTTGAGTTGTCGTTACTTTATTTTACGTACATTTTATATTTGCATGTTTACGTTCTTGCATGCTTTTAAATTAGGGTTTCTCACCAATCCACTTATTTACGATCGGCTAGATAATATAACGATAATATAATTACACTACTCAGCATTTGAATCTACAAGGTCCCTGTGGATCGATATCCGGAACCACTGTTCTGCAAAATGCGATACCGTATACTTGCGGTAATTTATACGTGAGGAAAACGTGTATCACTAGTTCGAGCCATCGTCGTTGCCGCATGTTCAAGTCTTTCTGAGTGAAGAAATATTTCAGACTCTTGTGATCGGTGTAGATGGTGCATTTTTCGCCATAGAGGTAGTGTCGCCAGATTTTGAGTGCGAAAACGACGGCTGCTAATTCGAGATCGTGCGTTGGATAATTGCGTTCGTACTCCTTGAGTTGTCGTGAGGCGTAGGCAATGACCTTTCCATTTTGCATAAGTACGGCGCCTAGACCTAATTTCGAGGCATCGCTGTAGACTATGAATTCTCCGACTTTCTCTGGTAGTGCGAGAATTGGTGCCGATGTGAGTCGAGCCTTCAATTCGTTGAAACTGGCGTCGCATTCGGGAGTCCACTGATACTTGACGTCTTTTCGAGTCAATCGGGTGAGTGGAGAGGCAAGCTTTGAGAAATCCTTTACGAATTTGCGGTAGTAGCCGGCTAGTCCAAGGAAACTTCGAATTTCCTTCGCATTCTTCGGAATTGACCAATTTGACACGGCTTCTATTTTGCTGGGGTCGATGGAGATTCCTTGTTCTGAAACAATGTGACCAAGGAAAGCCACACTCGAAAGCCAGAACTCGCATTTGCTGAACTTGGCGTAAAGTTGGTGCGATCGGAGGGTTTGGAGTACGGTACGAAGGTGCGACATATGATCTTCTTGGGTTTTGGAGTAGATGAGAATGTCGTCGATAAAAACAATCACGAACTGGTCCAAGTATTGATGAAAGACTCGGTTCATAAGGTCCATGAAAGCTGCGGGGGCGTTCGTTAAGCCGAAGGGCATGACGACAAATTCGTAGTGGCCGTATCGGGTTCTGAAAGCCGTTTTGGGGATATCGGATTCTTTGATTTTGAGTTGGTGATAGCCGGATCGGAGGTCGATTTTCGAGAAGACCGATGAGCCTTGGAGTTGGTCGAAAAGATCATCGATTCGAGGAAGAGGGTATTTATTCTTGATCGTGACTTTGTTGAGTTCACGGTAATCTATGCAAAGGCGGAGGGATCCGTCCTTCTTTTTGACAAAGAGAACCGGTGCTCCCCACGGGGAATGGCTGGGTCGAACATAGCTTTTGTCGAGCAATTCTTGGACTTGGTCCTTCAGTTCCTTCAATTCCATCGGGGCCATACGGTACGGTGCTTTGGAAATTGGCGCGGCTCCGGGGATTAGGTTGATTTCGAACTCGATTTCTCGATCGGGCGGAAGTCCGGGAATGTCATCAGGAAATACGTCGGGAAATTCTTGGACAGCTCGAATGTCGGAAATTTGCGCTTTGGGATCGGACTCGGATTTTAGAATATCCACTAGGTAGCCGGAATGCCCCTTGTGAATGAGTTTGACTGCTTTGATCGCGGATATGATTGGAATTGAGGGTTTGAGTTGACTTCGAAATTTTAGGGTTTCACCGTTTGGAAGTGGAAAAATGACCGTTTTCGAGGCACAGTCGATTTGGGCTTTGAATTCGGTTAACCAATCCATGCCTAGTATAACTTTGAAATTTTGGATCGGTAAGAGGATTAGGTCGAAATTCATGGGTTGAGTATGAACTCGGATTGGGCAATTGGGTATGACTAGGTTAGAGCACATCTCTTCGCCAGAGGGAATGAGAATTCGGTATTCGTAATTTAATCGGTTCGGTTCGAGATTTAAGTGCACAATTATGTCTTTCGATATAAAGGAATGAGTAGAGCCGGAATCGATAAGAGCGTAAATGGGTTCTTCGAGGATAAATATGGTACCTGCTATCATCGACGGGTCTTGCTCGATCTGTTCTTGAGTCATGGCGAACACTCGACCGGGGACGTTCGGTGGGGGTTTTGGGCAGTCTTTCACCATGTGTCCAGGCTGATGGCATCGAAAACAGCTTCGTGTTCCGTGTACGCATTCTCCGGAGTGACTCTTTCCACACTTTGGGCAGGTTGGCCTTGGCGGCGGTGGCGGTGGTCCGGTTGTTTGGCGAATGGGCTGCGTTCCTTTTCCTCGGAATGGGCGGTTGCCGAAATTGTTCTTTTTCCACGGTCGTTGAGTAATTCCTTGTGGTCGGCGGCTATTTTGAATATCTCGTTCGTCTTGAGCAGCCATGAGTGCCTTGTCTACGAGTTGACGGAAAGTTGAGGCGTCGGACATACGAATGTCTCTACGGATTTCGGGTTGGAGGCCACGAATGAAGTGGTTCTTCTTTTCTTCAGCGTCTCGAGCGATGAATGGAGCGTAGAGGCAGCCACGTTCGAAACGGCGGATGTACTCGATCATCGGTAAGTCGCCTTGTCGGAGTTCGAGAAATTCTTTGAGTTTGTGGGCTCGCACGTCTTTCGAGAAATATTTTTCGAAAAATTGGACTTTGAAATCGGTCCATGGCAAAGTTTCGAGGTTTGTTCCTTCTTTGATTCCTTCCCACCAGTTACGAGCTTCGTTTCGGAGGAGGAAGATGGCACAGTGCACGCGGTCGCGGTCGGTCATTTGCATGTAGTCGTAGATGACTTCGAGAGATTTGATCCATTCTTCGGCTATAGTGGGGTCGGTTCCACCGTGAAATTCGGATGGGTTCATTCGGAGAAATCGTTCGTATATGGCTTGAGGCCCATTATTTTGAGGCGGGTTTTGGTTACGTTGGAGAAGTTGTTCGATTTGACGTTGGTGGTTTTGGGCTTGTTCTCGGATTAAGTTGGAGAGATTATTAATGGTTTGATTGGGGTCGTGCGGTTCATCAGCAGGATTGCTCGGGTTTGCTCGGGTTATGCGTCTTGCCATTATTTCTATATTAATTATCATTAATAAGTAAAGCAAATAAAACACATAAGGAAAATAATACACATACGTTACCGGGTGGTCCGAGGTTTGCGTCTCGAGTAGTCTCTAAGCCCGCGAAGTTCGTACGAGTATCTATGAACAATGCTCTGATACCACTCTCTGTAGCACCCCCCTTCTAGTCGGGCGATAAATCGAACCGGTTTACCGGAATTTCTATTAAAGGAGCGGAAGCAAAGGATCTCTTTGTAATTTTTTTTGAAACGTTGGGATGGGGTGAAAATGCAATTATCGCAACTTTGTTCCTTTGGGTATTGAAGACTTTGCATTTTCGAAAACTTTATTGAATTGATTTAGCCGAATATAAATCTCGGTTTGGAAATGAGTTTCGAAAGGAGGTTTCTTATTCGAGTGCTACATTCTCACTAAACGTTCTTTTCGGTTCGAGAATAAATCAGAGTTCGAAAAGGTTATTTTGGTGAATAATCCGAAGTTTCCTAACGAAGGCATGAAAATAGCAATTTACGAGACTTAATATATTAAGATAGGAAATAAGTACGATTCATGCAGAACGAGTTCAAAAGTACGAAAGGGAAATGGTACGGTTTTAGGGTTACACCACCAAAAGAAAATAACCAAAATCCTAGCATTCGTTCATAGGTCCTCGTACGTCTTCCAAAATCCCGGGCAAGACCTCGATCCACTACTCGATCCATCCCGGTTGAGGATTACTACTACCTGCAATTAAAAGACATCTATATGAGCTATAAAGCTCAGTAAGAAATCCGAGTACTATCAAACTTTGGAAATATGTTATACATATATAATATATAATATTGTATACCCATTCTTACCCACGTTTCGTACAACAACACAAATCAACCGGTCAAATCACATATCTCACGAAAGCACATCATTTCACAAGATTACGTAATTATGCAAAAGTGACTAAAATGCCCTTTTTGTGAAAATCATGAAAAACTCATGTTTCGGTTTATCGGATCCGTGAAAGATTAATTTCTGTACGAATAATAAACCTGTTACGAGCCCGTTTTCACTAAGTGGAATCAAACCACTACCACATCATCCTAGTTGGATACCGGCCCACTATATCCGAGTTGTTTATTACCCGATATTCCATTAATCTTTCAAACAAAAATCATTTAATGCAACTTTTCAAAATTATGCTTATGACCCACACATAACATCACAAATGTCAATCAAGTGCCACAATTCACACAAATACCACAATTTACCACATATTTATGATTTGAGCAAAAATCTCAATTTCACACACATAAACACACAACCACACACGGCACACACACACCATGCACAATCAGCACCCACACATTCACACATTTTCAGCATACACACATGCACAATCAACACATTAAACTTCACCAATTACTCATCAAAGCAAGCTCAAGAACAAAACACTTTTTTTTTTTTTTTTTTACCTTCATTTAATGGACTTATTACCACATCTAGGTAATAATCCATTTCAATCAATTTCCACAGCCATTAAACACATCCACCAGAAATTAAAGTACCACAAATACTATAATTCATCACTCATCACCATTATATCAAGAATATAAGTATTAAGGCACAAAATATATTAAATGACATGCATAAGGTCTAAATTGCGAAATATTAGCAAATTAATCCCAAAATTCTCAAATTAAATCCTAGAACTCCTAACTGACTCAAATTCCAGATTCTGAATTTGTTTTAAAGTTTCACAAAGTTTCGAATTTTCTTGACATAAAAACTAGAAAATCCCATTTTCACAAAAATAATCAAAAACTCTAATGTAACTCTATTTGATTTAAAAACTTGCTAAATAAAACTTTTTCTTAATTAATACCTGTTGTAAAAACAGATTCAAACCTTAAGAATGAGAGAATTTTCAGAAATTGCAATTTTGACCCAAAAGTTTCGAAATTTACACATGCAACCACACTAGAAGTTCAAAATCACCTTTTTCTTGAAAACCCCTAACAAATCTGAAATTCCACTTTATTAGATGCAGAAAATGAATTTGAAAAGTTTCTTTATGCAGAAATTTCGGAAATTGCATAATTTGCCCCAAAATCTCTAGATCTACACATGCAAGCCTATTAAAACTTCAAAATCAACTTTTTCTTACAAAAATTCTTTAAATCCGAAACTCTTGTTCAATAAATGCTGGAAAACAGTTTTGAAAACCTTTTTCGGACAAACTTTACAAAAATTACAGATTTGGCCCATACTTTTAAAGATCTATACATGCAACCACAAAAAGTTAAAAATCTCATTTTCTTGAAAACCCCTTTTTGAAATCTGAAATTCTCAAGGCTTTTGGCCAATAAATGCTATATCTAACCACTACTAACATAGATTATGCATGCAAGAACAAGAATTTAACAAGAACACTCATTTTCCCATTTTTCTTCAAAAAGCCCTAAGTTTTCGAAATCTTTCCCAATCTTTTAAAATTTTATGAAAATCAGTTTCATACTATTGATGTCCCTTAATTGCAGCAAGAAATCGAATTTCTTACCTTAAAATCGAAGAAAGGAAAAATGACCGAAAGGGAGGAAAGCTCTCAAGCACCAAAGTCTAGCCAAGCCACCTTGATTGTGAAGGAGATGGTGTGAGCTTCAAGGAGGGAGGAGTTGTGATCTCCCGAAAGAAGGCAGGTGGTTTTCACGGTGTTCTTGGAGTAATCCAAGGCAAGAGTTAAATAGGGAACTCTCATGGTTATATTGGGAATTCTTTGGAAATTATGAAGTGAGGTGGAGAGAGGAGAGCCGATGATGGTGGTGATGGCTTCGGTGGAGAGAGGGGAGAGAGACAAGTAATGTGGCAATGTGTTGGAAGAAGAAAGATGAAGGGTGTCTCTTCATCTTTCAAAGGAAGTGTTGAGTGTAGGCTTAGGCAAAATGATTAGGGATTGCCAAGTGTAATAACATGCAAAATTATTCACTAATTAATTTATTAAAAATAAACACAACTTGCATAAGTACCACATACACACATAATCCGAATACACACACACACATAATTCGGACATATATATATATATATATATATATATATATATATATATATATATATATATATATATATATATATATATATATATATATATATATATATATATATATGTGTGTATATTTAGATGTATAATGCAAGCATTAGCATATATATATGTATACGTATGCATGCATGTATGTACGTATATATATAGGCATATATATGTATATATATGTATATTCCACATAACTTACTAAGTGATTTATCAACTAGATAAAATACGCAATTATTCACATAAATCACGTAATTCATGAAATCCCTAGAATTTCAATTTACGAAAATATAAATCACACATATAATAGCGCATGTAATTATTCACGTAATAATATTACCTAAGGGTTCTCGAGTTAGAAATATTAATCTCGGGTTTTAGGATTTTCGGGTTTTGGAAAGGTGGGGTGCTACAATCTCCCCCCCTTAAAGAAATTTTGTCCCCAAAATTGTTACCTGAACAACTCGGGGTATCGCTCGCGCATTTCTTCTTCTCGTTCCCACGTGGCTTCTTCGGGGGTATGGTTTTGCCAAAGGATCTTAACGAATTTAAGGTCTCGGTTTCGAAGGGTTTTGGTTTTGAAATCAAGTATTTGGGAAGGTTTCTCTTCGTAGGATAGGTTGGGGTTTAGTTCGACCGGTTCGGTTTTCAATATGTGGTCGGGGCTGCGAATGTATTTTCGAAGCATCGAAACGTGAAAGACGTTGTGGAAGTTGGATAAGTTGGGCGGTAAGGCGAGTCGGTAGGCGCGAGTACCAATTTTGTCGAGAATTTCGAATGGGCCAATAAATCGCGGTGCTAATTTCCCTTTTTTCCCAAATCGCATAATTCCTTTGAAAGGCGCCACTTTTAAGAATACGGAGTCTCCGACTTCGAATTCGAGATCTCTCCTTCGTGTGTTGGCATAGCTTTGTTGCCGATTTTGGGCAATTCGCATCTTTTCTCGGATGTTTTTGATGATATCTACGGTTTGTTGGACTAGGTCGGGACCAAGAAATTTTCTTTCGCCAATCTCGTCCCAATGGAGCGGGGACCTACACTTGCGGCCATAAAGAGCTTCGTAAGGTGCCATTCCAATTGATGAGTGAAAGCTATTGTTGTACGCGAATTCGATTAGTGGGAGGCGGGATTCCCAATTTCCTCCAAAATCAAGAATGCAAGCGCGGAGAAGATCTTCTAGGGTTTTGATGGTTCTTTCGGATTGACCGTCGGTTTGGGGGTGATAGGCGGTGCTGAATTTTAATCGCGTTCCGAGGGTTTCGTGTAAGCTTTTCCAAAATTTTGACGTAAATAGAGGGTCTCGGTCAGAAATAATCGAGACGGGGACGCCGTGGAGTCGGACTATTTCGCGGACGTATAGCTCGGTTAGCTTTTCTAAACTCAATGTCATTCGGATCGGGAGAAAGTGAGCCGTTTTGGTCAGTCGGTCAACGATCACCCAAATGGCGTCGGATCCTCTTTGGGTCTTCGGAAATCCTTGCACGAAGTCCATTGTGATGGCTTCCCATTTCCATTCCGGAATTAGATTCGATTGCAGTAGACCTCCGGGTCTTTGATGTTCCGTTTTGACTTGTTGGCATACTAGGCATTCAGCTACGAATCGGGCCACGTCTTTCTTCATTCCAGGCCACCAGTAGAGCTTTTTGAGGTCTTGGTACATTTTGGTTTCTCCGGGATGGCAAGTGTACGTGGTTTGGTGAGATTCGGTTAAGATGAGTCGGCGAGCATTTGGATCATCGGGGACGTAAATGCGATTTTGGAATCGGACGAGACCATCTTTGGTGATTTGGAAGTTGGGATTGGATTCTAGGTTGTCGCGAATTTTGAGAATTTGCGGATCGTCTTGTTGGGCTGATTTGATCAATTCTCCCAAGTTAGGTTGGACGATGAGGGCGTTGATCGATTTGCGGCTTAGTGCGTCGGCGACCACATTTGCTTTGCCGGGGTGGTAGAGTATCTCGCAGTCGTAATCTTTGACTAGTTCGAGCCATCGTCGTTGCCGCATGTTCAAGTCTTTCTGAGTGAAGAAATATTTCAGACTCTTGTGATCGGTGTAGATGGTGCATTTTTCGCCATAGAGGTAGTGTCGCCAGATTTTGAGTGCGAAAACGACGGCTGCTAATTCGAGATCGTGCGTTGGATAATTGCGTTCGTACTCCTTGAGTTGTCGTGAGGCGTAGGCAATGACCTTTCCATTTTGCATAAGTACGGCGCCTAGACCTAATTTCGAGGCATCGCTGTAGACTATGAATTCTCCGACTTTCTCTGGTAGTGCGAGAATTGGTGCCGATGTGAGTCGAGCCTTCAATTCGTTGAAACTGGCGTCGCATTCGGGAGTCCACTGATACTTGACGTCTTTTCGAGTCAATCGGGTGAGTGGAGAGGCAAGCTTTGAGAAATCCTTTACGAATTTGCGGTAGTAGCCGGCTAGTCCAAGGAAACTTCGAATTTCCTTCGCATTCTTCGGAATTGACCAATTTGACACGGCTTCTATTTTGCTGGGGTCGATGGAGATTCCTTGTTCTGAAACAATGTGACCAAGGAAAGCCACACTCGAAAGCCAGAACTCGCATTTGCTGAACTTGGCGTAAAGTTGGTGCGATCGGAGGGTTTGGAGTACGGTACGAAGGTGCGACATATGATCTTCTTGGGTTTTGGAGTAGATGAGAATGTCGTCGATAAAAACAATCACGAACTGGTCCAAGTATTGATGAAAGACTCGGTTCATAAGGTCCATGAAAGCTGCGGGGGCGTTCGTTAAGCCGAAGGGCATGACGACAAATTCGTAGTGGCCGTATCGGGTTCTGAAAGCCGTTTTGGGGATATCGGATTCTTTGATTTTGAGTTGGTGATAGCCGGATCGGAGGTCGATTTTCGAGAAGACCGATGAGCCTTGGAGTTGGTCGAAAAGATCATCGATTCGAGGAAGAGGGTATTTATTCTTGATCGTGACTTTGTTGAGTTCACGGTAATCTATGCAAAGGCGGAGGGATCCGTCCTTCTTTTTGACAAAGAGAACCGGTGCTCCCCACGGGGAATGGCTGGGTCGAACATAGCTTTTGTCGAGCAATTCTTGGACTTGGTCCTTCAGTTCCTTCAATTCCATCGGGGCCATACGGTACGGTGCTTTGGAAATTGGCGCGGCTCCGGGGATTAGGTTGATTTCGAACTCGATTTCTCGATCGGGCGGAAGTCCGGGAATGTCATCAGGAAATACGTCGGGAAATTCTTGGACAGCTCGAATGTCGGAAATTTGCGCTTTGGGATCGGACTCGGATTTTAGAATATCCACTAGGTAGCCGGAATGCCCCTTGTGAATGAGTTTGACTGCTTTGATCGCGGATATGATTGGAATTGAGGGTTTGAGTTGACTTCGAAATTTTAGGGTTTCACCGTTTGGAAGTGGAAAAATGACCGTTTTCGAGGCACAGTCGATTTGGGCTTTGAATTCGGTTAACCAATCCATGCCTAGTATAACTTTGAAATTTTGGATCGGTAAGAGGATTAGGTCGAAATTCATGGGTTGAGTATGAACTCGGATTGGGCAATTGGGTATGACTAGGTTAGAGCACATCTCTTCGCCAGAGGGAATGAGAATTCGGTATTCGTAATTTAATCGGTTCACTCATCCTAATTTCCTGAAGCTCTGTTTCTCTCTTCTTCTTTCCTTCTCTGAAATCCCACTTCACAAAACCTAATTACCACCGCTCTTTTTCTCTCAAAATCGCCGGAGTTGCTATCGTATACCACCGTCCTTCTCTCTGCAAATATTCGCCGTCGCTAGTCAATCGTCAATTTCCAGGTTTTGCTTTTTTTCCGAATCGGAAGTAGAAATAATTCAACCTTTGTATATGTGTGGTTTTCTGAGTTGATTTAACTAGGGTTTCTTACACGCAGGGGAAAAAGGCAACCGAGGAAGACGGCTCCAACTCCATGGACAGAATATCCGATTTGCCAAAAGATATTTAGCAGAGGATACTTTTTTTCCTCTCCCAAGAAAATGCTGTCCGAACCTCTGTATTGTCGAAATCATGGCGCTACATTTGGTGTACTCGCCCCAATCTCGATTTTTCAGACAACTCCTTCAAAGGTGACAAAACCAAATTTCTATCTGTTGTGGACAAGACCTTACAGCATTACTGTAATCAAAGGCTGTGCATAGAGGAATTTCGCCTTTGCGTATCACTGCTAGGCGATAATCCTGATCAGGAATCGGTCTCGTTTTTCGATAAATGGATCCCGTTACTCACAAGTATGGGCGTAAAGGATTTTCAGCTTTCTGTTCTTGCGAAACATAGTTTCCGGGGACTCGTCGATTTGTCCGTAGTCCTTAAAGCCGAACCCTTCAAGCTTTTGTGGCTGTATAATTGCAATTTGGGCCAGAATATTCCCGAGAATATACCCTTTGTGCGTCTACAAGATCTCCAACTCTACAAGGTCTTGATCGAGAATGAGATTTGTGACAAGATAATCTCGAGCTGCCCTTTGCTTACTACTATGTTCTTCCAAGAATGTGAAGGGTTGAAAACTATCAAGTTGGAGAAGAAGCTTCTCAAATATCTCAAGCACTTTTATTTTAGCAAGGCCGAGGCTATCAAAAGAAAAGAAACCATCATCGAAATCGACTCCCCGACTCTCGAAACACTCGAAACACTCATGATTTTCGGCACTAGAATTCAGTTTCACGGCCGCAAGTTCAGTAATCTGAAGGATTTAAATCTACGGAGGGTGGTAGTCTTTAGTAATTCGATCCGACAATCTCAGCTATGTATTGATGCCCCGAACATAAAGTCCTTTCGCTATTCGGGATTTATAATCCCATCCGTCGCTTTCACACCAACTTCCAGGACGTCAAATTTCAGACTGTTTATTCGAGATGTAGATGATGCTCAGTCGTGGTTACTCAGACTAAGTAAACTGCTCCAGTCTTTACGTAGCTCCAAACTCTTTCTCGATATCGGTCAACTTTACAGGAACAATGTGCAGATTCAAGAAGAGATTCTAGTACAAGACATTATTAATGGTGGTAATAGACCTGTTGTGGTGGATCATTTGGTTCTGAAAATCGGTCATTTACCTTCGTTTCTGTCTGTTTTGAATGGCTTGTTTTGTATTTGTCGTCCGAGAAAAATAACTCTGAGCTGGTTTTCGCAAGAACGTAATTGGAACAAAGAAAGGAAACTGAAGGAAGTCGGTAAGGTTCTCTGCAAGATCCAAAAGATGAGAGAGAGTGGATGGCAAGATTTGGAAGATTTAACCGTTGAAGGATTTGACAAGAGCCGACAAAAATGGCAGACTTTACGGGTGATGATGTTTTCAGAATCTGCATTGCCGGACTTTGACCGTTTCCAGGTTCGATTGCGATGGAGTGATCAAGATTGTGAGTCCACTTCTAAGCTTTTAAAATCTTAGACGACGGATCATTTTTTACTTTGTATGCTGTCCTTTGCCAGTCTGCATGCCGTTGCTGATTTTTTACTTTGTATGCCGACGGATCATTTTTTACTTTGTATGCCGTTGCTGATTTATTCTGTAGGATAGTTTTTATTTCACAATAGACAGATTTGTAGTTTTAACTATATGCTTATTAATTTAAACTTACAAAACACCAATTGTAGTCGGTTAGAAACAGAGTTTCGTTATAGTTCCGCTGTTTGTCTGCGCATTTATTTTGCTGATCAAATGAGTTGCATTTGTCTGCTTATAGAAGCAACGTAATTTGTGTGTGTGTGTGTGTGTGTGTGTGTGTTTGTTTCTCTCTCTATGAAAGAGCAAGAAAAAGGAAAGCTTAGATGAATACTGGATTTACTAACAAATTGAAGAATAGAGCTTCTGAATTAAATTTAAAAAAACAAAAAACAATAAAGCTTAGATGAATAAATCATGCAATATTTGTTATGACATAATTAGTCTATGAATTTATATTTGAAGTTGTATATCTATTTTTTTATTATATTTGCAAGATGGTAATAAAAATTTATATATTGTTAAAAATTAAATATCATATGTAAAATAATGTTTGACATACAATGCACTGCCCTTTCAATGGTAATACATGTAAAGTAAATTGAGCTCTTTTAAGATTATAATTAATAAATGAATTCATGAGAAATGTAAATTCTTTTAAAATACAGTGCAAATTGCACATCGCCCCCTATAAATTTCTAATTTGTGCACTTTTACCCCTTCAAATTTTTAAAAACTGAATGTCCACCTTTAAAATGTTATTCTTTTGTACATTACCTCGATAGCGAAATTCCGATGGATTATTCATCGTAATTGAGTATTTTTGTTGCACGTTGCCCCTTTAAAAGTTATTTTTGTTGCACGTTGCCCCTTAAAAGTACTATTTTTTTGCATGTTGCCCCTTTAAAATGTTATTCTTGTTGCACGATGCCTTCCAAAAATTGGCTATTGGGGCAAAGTGTAACCAAAATAATATTTCGAAGGGGAGTATCCCTTTTTTAAATTTTTAGGGGGGGAAGGTGTGAAAATGAAAAATTTATAGGGGTGAATTGCATTTTGTCCTCCGATGAATAATCCATTGAAACTCCGATATCCGGTCAACATGCAACGAGAATAACATTTTGAGAAGCATTAACTTCTTAAAATTTTGAGGGGTTAAAGTGCGAATTTGAGAAATTTATAGGGGGCGATGGTGTAATTTGCCCAAAAACTAACTATGAGCTAACATAACATTCTAGTTTAGATTAGGCTAGGGGTGGTAAACGAGCTGAGTCGACGACTCATGAGCTCGACGAGCCGGCTAGAAAAAAAACTCGAACTCGAACCAGAGTTTTTCGAGCTCGAGCTTTCTAACGAGTCGAGCTCGAGCCTGTTATATGCAACAAAGTAAAAGCACTTGCATATAAACAACAACAATTTCTCCACTAATTCTCTCTACAACTGAACAATCGCTACATACATACGAAAGAAAGAATGCAGTTTCTATATCGAAGATTTCGCACCGAACCACCTCAAATATGAACTACATCTATTGCAATCTTCTCTTACCAATGTATATATATACAAACACGAATATTCTAGTCGGTTAGAAAACAGAGTAAAAAATAAAAAATAAAAATCGAGATCAACTGACGGGCTTAGATTCGAAGAACTTAGCTACAGCCTGATAAAGAGTCTTCTCCTTGAAAGGCTTCGACACATATCCATCCATTCCGCATTTCAGACATTTGTCCAAGGTGGCGTGTATGACATCAGCGGTCATTGCCAATATAGGCATATGCCACTCGTCGCCGCCATTTGCATGTGCGTTCGCTTTTCTCTCCATCTCCCTTATCAGATGAGTCGCCTCGAACCTGCAGTACAACGACGCAAAACATAAATTTGGTCAACTGTTGGTCAGAGGGGTTTTTTCGTAATTAGACTATAGTTTAGGGGGGCTTTTGTAAATTACCCAAAAAACAATATTACTATAAATAAATTACAAGAAAAATAAATCCATAACGGGGTTTCTGGTAATTAGACCACAGTTCAAAGGGGGTTTCTGGTAATTATGAATACGTGAGGGTTTTTTTGGTAATTAGACCATAGTTCAGGGAGAGTTTGGTAAATTACCCAAACAACATATTACTATGGAAAAAAAAATTGCAAGAAAAATAAACTCAGAAAAATGTTAAATTACGAAATTACCCGTCCATTTCAGGCATCTGAATATCCATAAAACACGCGTCGAAATCGTGCGGAATCTGAAGACACTTGAGAGCATCGGGCCCACTCTCAACGCAATGTACATCGGCACCAAACTTCTTCAATGCACCCGCAGCAACTCTTCGGTTCACTGCATTGTCATCAACGACCAATATCTTCTTGCCACATAGCAAACCATGAAGACTGGTTGACTTTTTCACGGGTTGACTTTTTCGGTTGACTCCTAGTACCTGCTCCAAGCAAGCAGCCACCATACTAGCTCTCAGTGGCTTCATTATCACCGTATCGGAAAAGCCAACCGCTTTGGCTTTATCTGACTCAGCAGAGCTGATATTTGTTGCAAGAAGGATCAATTTAGGCAGCTTATTGTACGAGTGCCCGTTTTGTCTACAGTTGTTCGATAACTGGATAAAGCACTCTTCTTCGCCCGAAAGCCATGAATCTTTTTCGATTAGAAACATATCTGGCAGCTTTTCGTTTCTGACCCCAAAAATGAAATTTAAAATCAGTATAAATATGAGAGAGAGAGAGAGAGAGAGAGAGAGAGAGAGAGAGAGAGAGAGAAAGAGAAAGATCTACGTACATGGAAATGAAGGGGCCGTATTTACCAAACAAAGCAACGGCATTCCTTACGCTAGCGACAATTTCAGCTTGTATACCAAGCCGCTTAAGATGATACCTTGTAACGGAAGCTCTAACCGGTTTACCATCCACCACAACTGCTTTCATCCCTTTAAACACCGTCGGATGAAAAACTTCCGACAGAGACTTCTTCACGTCCAAAACAACCGCCGTTTTCTCGCACCTCTGAAATTCCACAGTGAAGAAAAACGTGCTCCCAACGTGCTGCCGTGTAATAAAGTCCATAAAACCCCCCATCAGCTTCACAAGCAACTTGCTTATGCTCAACCCGATACCGGTCCCACCATAGTTTCTTGAAGTTGAACTATCCGCCTGCATGAACGGCGTGAAAACCCGGCTTTTGGCATCTTCCGGGATACCGATTCCCGTGTCTTCCACACTCACCATTAACGTGACGTTATTACTGTTACTTTGGTGATTGTTATGATCGGTTGTTATATTATTGGAGCGAAATTCGTCGTCTAGAAGTTTTAGGGTTTCCCAACTAGTCCCATCGTCCGCGACTTGTTTGCCACTCAAGGTATTGAACTCCGTTTCTTCGCCATTTTCGGTTTTCACGAGATTCATAACGGAAGTTGCTTCTTCGGCTAAGTGGACTTGAACAAATATATGCCCTTTCTCGGTGAACTGTTCAAACATAAAACGAAACGATGAAGGATATTTATTTTAATTTTTAAAGAAAGAGAGAAGAACAAGAATATGCAACGTGGCTCGATTACTTTTAAGGTAAATGCACACCAATTAAGAAAGTTATTAAATATTCTTAATTTTTGTGGAAAAAAAAATCATTGTTTTACCAAATTACCCTTTTCCGGTTTTTCATCTTTTTCTTTCACATTTCTTTAATTTCTCATTAATGTTGGGGCAATGTTGGAAAAAGGTAATTAATATTGCCTCGAAACTCTAAAGTGACACTAAAAAGGAAACGGAGGTAGTAATAAATACCAAAAAAGAAAAGCAGAATTCGGATGAATTGCTTACTTTTACCGAGTTTCCGACAAGATTAGTGATGACCTGTCTGAATCTTCCGGGATCCCCCACTACAATTTCCGGTACTTTATCTGAAACAAAAGCAGCCAACTGCACATCTAGTTAATTACATTATTTTAGACTTCAAACTAAAGAGAAATAGATACGCCATGCGTAATTTTTTTCTGATCTGCAAAATTACCTCAACGCCCTTTTGCATAGATTTCTCGGAAAAAAGGGACAGAACATCATCAAGAATTGACCTAAGGTCAAAGGGCACCGCCTCGAGCTCTAGCTTTCCAGCTTCCATTTTGGCCCGATCGAGCACTTCGTTTATCAAAGTTATAAGTGCTTCTCCACAAGCTTGTGCCGTTTGCGCGTAGTCTCTTTGCGTTGAACTTAGGTCTGTGTCTAGTAATAGTTGCTGCATGCCTGCATGCATGTACAAAGAAACGAGTCGTATTTTCACCCCCTATTAAAAAATGAGATAAATCTTAATCAATAAAAAAAAATACTCGAAATTTACCTAAGATGCCATTCATGGGAGTTCTTATTTCATGAGAAACCGTCGCTAAAAACTGCAGCGACAGAAAAAGAAAACAAAAAATCAGCCCGTTAAAGAATTGTGAAAAAAAAAATAACGAACGAGGAATAGAGGGAGTGAACATCGAAACCCGAGATTTCGCCAGGTCAGCATCTTCAGCCCTATCTTTCAGTTTCTGCATCGTGTGGAAATCATCTTCGACTCTAACAATGTGGATTGCTGCACTGTATATCATGTATCCAAGTAAAAATCCGATCACAAAAACGAAGAACGTTGTCGTGAGTGCAAACCATGGTGTAGGAGCATTCTCAAGGTACCTGCAAAATTATCGGAAAATCCGAAAAATAAGATTTTTTATTTTTTTTTGGCTTATTATTAAGGATGATAAAATTATAAACGGGTTTGGGAGGACGTACGTACGTACCTACATATCATCTCGTGTTTACGAAACGGATCTCCAAAGTCAAACCTGCTGACGTGCTTAAGCGACATGTCA
This sequence comes from Erythranthe guttata, assembly GCF_056151865.1. NCBI lineage: Eukaryota > Viridiplantae > Streptophyta > Magnoliopsida > Lamiales > Phrymaceae > Erythranthe > Erythranthe guttata. The sequence goes on along the minus strand of NC_142537.1, from coordinate 2,913,899 downwards.
CCACCGTCTTGAGACTGATGACCGTACACTATTAAAGGATCGGACAAATTGGTAATGTCGTATGCGTTGACCACAATCGCCTGGTTTCCAGCGAGTTGACCGAGTAAATTCTCCACAAGGGATTCCACGTCAAACGATCCACCAAGGTACCTTATAAACAATTTACGAATCATAATCAAGACATTGAATTTCTCCTACAACATCCCACGTAGATTTCCAATAATATATATATAGAAATTCGTTCAAGAATCATAACCAAACAAAACAAAATTTCCATACGAATCCACTATTTAGTGATGGATATATTTATTTCTATATGAAATATAGAAATATAATGTTGATTAAAGCAATGCAACAAAATAAATCATTTGACGGCAGCATATTAAAACAGAGGAAGACATAAACGGGAAACCGTTAATTACTCCAAACCGTTAATTACTCCAAATATAAATTCGAAAAAATTACTCGAAACATCGACACTAAACCGTTAATTACTCACCCAACCGTTGCTTCAATACGCTCTCTCACGGTAGGGTTGGCGGGGAGATTCGAATTATAAACGGGAAACGTTAAAACAACACCGAGGTGATCGTTCAGCAATCTGAACGGGCTAGTCAAGACCGCTTTACCAGTTGCCCTAGCCCTCAAAATATTCTCTCGATCCTCCTTTTTTTCCCGACAAATAGTAACAAAATTAGCAACAAAAAAAACCCACAACATTATATCATTAATCTAAAAAAAAACAGAATTCAAGAATTCACCTCCCCCGACATCATATCGAGCGACTCAATGTAGGAAACAGTTTCTTGAGAGAATATCACAGGGGCATATTCGTCTCTAACGGGCGAAGGGTCTTTCTCCATAGTTCGAATTGTCCAGCCGTGCTTCCTCTCGAATTCTTCTCTCTCCGAATTCAAAACCCTCTCCGCGTACGCCACCCCACTCAACAACGGCCTCTCGAACGACGTTCTCGCTGTGTACTCCGCAAACGTTTCCTGCACACACACACACACAATAAAGAAAACAAAACCACAATGTCAATAATCAAACAACCCACCGAAAAAGATTGCATTTTTATTCTTTTTTCCGAACAAATCGAACCTGATCGATTGCAGACGGGTTCTTGTAATAATGGAAAGTCGAGACGAGAATGGCGAGCGCGTGGACATGGTTAACACTAACACTGAATTGATCCTGCAGCATTCTTGCCCTTTGATCACACATGCTAACAAGAGCTTCTTTTCGTCTCTCTTTCTGTACGTCGTCCAAACAATTGTAGATTTCTTTACTTCCGAACAACAAAAGTACGATCCAAAATCCCAGGATTCGGCGATGGTAATCTCTGTGTACGTAAGAATACCTTCTCTTTGAAGCCATCTCTTCGTTCACCCTAACCGACACTGTGTGGTAACCTTGTCTTTTCTCACCCATCTCTTACAACAAACAAAAAAAAACCTACCTAGTATTTTTTTTCCAATTCCTCAAAAAAAAAAAAAAAAAAAAAAAAAACCCACTTCTTCTTCTTCCTCTTTCCTGCAATTGCGAATTCAAGAAAAGGGCTATCTTGAAAAACCCCAGTAGTCTATAACTACTACAAAAAAAATTGTATGCTATTGCTCAAGATTCAAGAATCATCTGCATTTCACACTAAAAGGAAAGGGACAAAACAACCCAGAACAAGAATTTAAAAAAATAAAAATAAAAACCCCTTAAATTAAAAAAAAAAAAGAAGAAAAAATAAAAGGAAAGAGAGCCCTTTTAATTATATTTAATTAATGTTTTCACTAATTCCATGATGGGAGAGAAGAAGGAACAAAGCATGCCCTTATTGCAGACCTCCCTCAAAAGACGAAACCTTGTCCGAATTCCGAAGAAAAAAAATAACCCACCTCCTCTCTCTCTCTCTCTCTCTATCTCTCTGTTTCTCTCTCTAGACTAAGATTTTTGGGGTAATCCAAAAAGGGTTTATGAGAGGAAGAGTAATGTGAATAAACAAACAACAAAAGAAACCCACAACACTGTATATCTCTTCAACACCAGACAAAACGAAGCACGTTTAAATTCTTCCACGCCTAAGAAAAAAATTCAAAAAAAAATTAGCCCAAAGATTTGATTTTTTTGACCAAGCCCTACACTAGTGATTTTATTTATTTATTTATTTATTTATTAATCAAGAAAAGAGGAAAACACATTCTGGATACAATGCACTGTTTTTCTTGTGCAGTTGAAGCCTAGGCTCTAGAGCTTTGTTTAATGGGGATGATAATTGTTATTCTTCTTTATTATTATTTTATTTTATTTTAATAATTAAATTATTTTTATTATTATTAAAAGCTGTGTGAGTATGGTAAGAGAGAGAGATATATATAAAAATGTATATATAGGTTACTTTTTAGAGCAAGATGAATCGAATTCAGGATTTTCGCAGATACGCTCTTGTCCCCTTCCTTTTACCAAAACAAATAATAGTAGGAACCACCTTCTCTCTCCTCTCTCTCTCTCCTCTCTCCTCTCTCTCTCTCTAGGGGTTTTCTTTATTAAACAACTTTATTATTTTCTCTATATGGTTTTTTTTGGGAGAAAAATATATCATATATAAAATATAGGGTAAATTACACCTACATCCTTTATGTATGTCAAAATAATTTTGGGGTCTCTATAGTATTAGTAATTACAATCACTCTCTGAAACATTGTTAGAAACTCTAATGAAATAATGCATCGCATAAGTTATTTCGTTAGGGTTTTAACGGACAATTAGTTTCAGGCAGTGGTGGAAACTGCATAGAGCTACGGGGGTGACATAGTTCTCCTAACATTTCTTAAATCATTATTATTTTATATAAGATTTATAAATTTCCGTCTATGATAGTATTAGCGGTGCAGCGGGAAACAACTATAGTACATATTGGTCCCAGGACATTAAATATTGGATCCGATAATTGTTTTAGGGGTGTGGCTGTAATTATCAATATCACAGAGACATTAAAATTATTTTAGCATACATAAGGAATGTAGGTGTAATTTATTAAAACATATAATTTTGTTCATTCTTATTTGCATATTTTATATATTTTTTTAGAAACATTTTTTATTTCAAATTCTGAACAGGGGGTTTTGATTTTTTGAATTTATTTTAGAAATTGTAATATGATAGATTTAATTTTCAATCTTATTTTAATTTACGAAATTAAATATTTCCAAGTATTCCATTTTTTTTCAAATTTACACTTATACTTATTATTATTCATATTTTATTATTGGTGATAATGAAAATAGAAATTCTGAATTCTGCCGATTTCGAACCAAAAATTTATGGATTTGGATCAAGTTTTTTCATTCTAGATTTCAAAATTCTTGTTTCTGATTTTTTTCTGAAAAAAGAAAATTGTAATGAAATTGAATTTAATTTTTACTTCAAAAAAAAATTAAAATTGTCTGACTGTGCTAATTTCAGTGGTACTACGTACGATTGCCAATCTAATTTTTGGGAGAAAAATATAATTATAGATTCATGTAATGTGTAATAACAATTGTTTGTTGAATAAAATATTATGAGTCGCTTTCACATATCTTGGCGATAATGACTTTGCGACAAGAAGCAGATCTCGTTTTTTGTGAAATTACTTAGATACCCTCCCTCCACCTTCTACCTTTTTCTCCTTTTCTTTTTCTAATTTTGCTTTCAACATGAGTTCATTCATGGCTTGGATTATTGAACGAAATAGAGACATTTGCTTGTTTCTTAATTATGAAATGCTATTTACGGTCACAAAATTGCTATTTGCGATTTATAACAAAATCCCCCAAAACTTTTAAAAAAATCCAAAGACCCCCCAAAACTGCAAATAGCAAAAAAATAAAAAACATTCGAAAATTCGAAATCAAGCTTGAAGAAGGGTTGGGTTTCGATTTTTTGATTTAATTTCGACTCTTTTATGTTTAATATGCATTGGGTAGGTCGATTACAGGACCAATTTCGTGTTAAAAAGCCCTATAAATCGATTTGTAGGGCTTTTTTTTTCGCAAAAAAATGTTGAAAGGCCCAAGATGGGCGCCCAAGGCGTGTATGAACGCCCGTTCCGGGCGTTCGTACACGCCTTGGGCGCCCATCTTGGGCGTTCATTTAATATATATATATATATATATATATATATATATATATATATATATATATATATATATATATATATATATATATATATATATATATATATATATATATATATATATATATTTTAAATGAACGCCCAAGATGGGCACCCAGATGCAGCTTGCACGCTCAACTTGGGCGTGCACTGCATGAATGGGCGCCCAAGTTGGGCTTTTACGCGTTTTGGAGGGGGTTTTTGGATTTGTTGGGAAGTTTTGGGGTTTTAGAGAAATAAAGTATTTTTTTGTTAAAAACCGCAAATAGCAATTTTCAAACCGCAAATAGCAATTCTCTTTTTAATTTATATATATCCCCATGTGTAACTATTTTATAATAGAGTTAATAGCATTTTGGTACATGTACTTTATCCATTTTTGCAATTTACCACCTTAATAAAAAAATTGCAACTATTGTATGATGCATTTTTTTTTTACTAACTACGTTATAAATTAAAGGGTAAATTAGAACCACTTCCTTGCGGTAATGTTTAATTACCAAAAAAAACCTTATTTTTGATAAATTACATCCAGCCCCTGTAGTTTATAAATTTCTTACATCCACCCCTACAAAAGGGTGATAATGTAAGAAATCTACAAATTACAAGGAAGTGGATGTAGTTATGGAAAAATAAGAGATTATTTCATAAATATACCTTACCTCAGGGAGTCAGGGGTATTTTGCAATTTCTCCTAAATTAAATGATACTAATTGAGTCGAAGTAGTCACGTGTTGCAAGTTAGACCAATTAAATTGTCAATCTTTGTTTTGTTATTAAGGGAGTTTTCTGTAAAATTATATGCTACACTGATTGATTGTTAATCATAAATCTGTACATAATTACACACAGATATGTGTATTTAATGGATAGTTATTTAACCTCGTTTCACAGTTAATAATTATTTAATGTAAATAGCTCGACTGTATGTGGCCTGGGAAACACGCTCGAAAATGGGTTATTATATTGGGTCTTTCTAGGGTGAGATACCCCATGTTCTAAACTTTTATGAGATATGCATTAATCACCATTAATTTTCTAAGATTAAATCTGGACCCTAGGAAAATAACATGGCTTATGTTCTAAAAAATGAAGTACATTACCATAATATCCTTCGACTATTTTTTTTATTAAATTAATATAAAATTGATTAACATTGAATTGTCTAATTTACCCCTACTATATTTTAATTAAATAATTAATTAATTTAAATTCATTGTGACTGAGTTTTATTTGATAAATAATCGAAAAAAATGCATTCATTAGAAATAGAACTTGTGACCTCTTAATACATTTATCACTCCTAACCATCCAAGCACATTAACTTATTATGAAATATTTAACCATAATTGTATACATACTGTTAATAGAAATATTAATTGCAACATTCATTATTATTAAATGATATTAAATAAATTATTAACAAATTAAATAAAATAAAGTTGAAAATATATAAAGAATTACAGTTCAATACGCCAAACATCCATCATTAATTATATAATATTAGAAGTATTAATAAACTTCACCATTTAAAAATGTAAAGAATGCTCAATTAAATAAAAAAAAAAGTGCATAACTTAATTCAAACTCACTTATGTTATTTAATCGATAGTGTGGCAAATCCAAATAAAAAATAAAATAATATGTTTCTTTGGAAGAAGAAAAAATTATAACTCATTCCAATTAGTAGTTTTCTTACTTTAAAATAAAATTATATACTACAAATACTATATTGCGAATTTTCTTTTAATATTTAATTTAATCAACTAGTAAGATTTGAATCGATGAAGTACAAACCCTTTCAATTAGTAAACATTATTCAAATATTTGAATCGGTTGCTTAACTATTGACATAACATGTTACAAAATTGATTTAACTATTTATAAGTAATGTCTAATATCTTTTTAATTCAATTTTGTCATAAAAAATAATAAATTTAATTCCTAACACATGTAAGAACCTAATCGTAAATCATAATATTTTATCAAAGCGTAATATTTGAACCAATTAAGCTCAAATCCTTTCAATTCGTAAACATTATTCAAATATTTGAATCGATTCATTAGCGCGCTCAACTATTGACAAGAACGTCTTAATCAAATTAACTATTATTAATTAAAATGTAATACATTTTTAATTCAATTTTATCATAAAAAAATAATTCCTAAATTACCGAAGAATCAAATCATAAGATTAATTAAAGCGTATGATTTGAATCAATTAAGCGCAAATCCTTTTAATTTGTAAATATTATTCAAAAATTTGAATCGATTAAGTTCAACCAGTGACAACAACGTATTAATCGAGTTAACTATTTATAATTAAAGTCTACTATCCTTTTAATTCAATTTTAACAACAAAATAATAATTTAATTCGTAAAATCGTAAGAATCAGATCGTAAATCGTAAGATTTAATCTAACCATGAACCGATTAAATCTTACGATTTTTACCAATTAAATTTTATTATTTTTTATGATAAAATTCAATAAAAAAAGTTACTAAACTTTAACTATACACAGATTGATTAATACGCTATTGTAAATTATTGAGTTTAACCGATTCAAATATTTGAATATTGTCTACGAATTGAAATGAGTTGAGCTTAATCGATCAAATCTTTGAATATTGTTTTTGAATTGAAAACACATGAGTTTAATTGATTCAAATATTACGATTTAATTAAATCTTACAATTTACGATTCAATTCAAACTTCAAATTCTTTCGAAATTAATTTTTAAATTACACAAGTTGAACAACATTTCCTTAGATTTTTAAATTATATTATATAAAGATTTGTTAGTATGGGATATTTTTAATATATAATAATAATAATAATAATAATAATAATAATAATAATAATAATAATAATAATAATAATAATAATAATAATAATAATAATAATAATAATAATAATAATAATAATAATAATAATAATAATAATAATAATAATAATAATTATTATTATTATTATTATTATTATTATTATATGAGAATTAATAATTTATTTAACATTATTTATATAAGTTTTATAACCATTATAAATTGTAGCTTTGTGATATATATCCATATTGTTAGTTTATTGTCAATTATGTGTTATGTCTTAATGGTAAGTATTCTTGTATGTTTTCAGATGGTCACAAGTTCGAATTCAGGTTGATGCAATTTTGGATGGGTGGTTTAATGATTTTTACGAATAATGATATAATTGACGATATAAATTTTAATTCAGCAATAAATATATATTTAAAATTGCATTAAAATAGAGAGGGTAAAATTGACATTTCATTACTAATTTATAATTGCTGATTTTTTGAAAATATTAATTATACGAAGGGTATTTACGACAATACGTAAATGAGGAAAAATTGGATTTTTTGGCAGGGACACGTGGCGTAATATAAAGGGGGTATCTCATAAAAGTTTAGAACATGGGATCTCACCCTAGAAAGACCCTATTATATTCGGAGAATTTTATATGATTCTAAAATCCAACATGGAGATAGAAAAAGTCAACGATACGAAGGATTTTCAAGAAAGTCAAGAAAAACTGAAATTTGAGACCAATACCATGCATGAACATAAAAAAGTATTAACTCACAAAACAAATCATCAAAATTAAAGAATAAATAAGTAACATGATAATGTGACAAAGAAGCCAATTATTTAATTTTTAATATATGTGCACATGCACAAGTCCAACTTTAGTGATATAAATTGAATATTTAATTTGAGAGTTTCTTACAAACTTAAAAATAAAAATAAAAAATATTCTCTCACCTCAATAACCTATGAATTGAATATTTTCTTAACGAGTCATCATTTAATTTAAGCTTGTGAAAAATTGATGATGATTTTAATTACCAAAATTTACTATTGACCAGCCAAAACTAGTAGTCAAAAGTCAAAACATATTAGTGGCAATAAGAATTCACAGTTGTAGCATGAGTATGAGTTTGTTTCTCCATATAAGGGAAGAAAGGCATACATATTATACATACATACATACATACATACTTTTTTTTTGATAATTAATAATTACATACATACATACATACATATATAGATATACATTTATATATATATGTATTGTATTTCGTTGAAATTAAAGGTCAAATAAATAGATCAAACAAACCAGAAGGTGGAGCCCTCTAATTACAGTGTTTGTCCTCTTGCCCTAGCCGCTGGATATATATATATATATATATATATATATATATATATATATATATATATATATAATGTGATGAGTGTATGTATATATATGCATAACCCTATTTTCTTCCACCCATAGTGTGTGTGTGTGTGTGTGTGTGTGTGTGTGATGTGTGTTTGATATGTGTCTATGGTGTCGGCCATGTTTTGCTAGTCATTCTTGTTTTTGCCTTTTTTTCTTTATTTTATTTTATTTTTCATGTGTGATGATGATAGCTTCCTACCAATTATATATATGATGAATGGCAAATTTATGTTGCCCTTTATGATACTTATTATAATTATAAATAAGATGTCCAACTATAAGTTACAACGCAATTTAATATTTCAGGCTCGTAAATTAATTCAGTATATAAATAGTTCAATTATCATTACAGTCATTGTCATCTTTACGGTAGAATATTTTTCTTACACTTTGAGAGAAATTCTCTCTGATTTGGACCGACTTAAATATCGGAGGGCTTTCAACAGAACCAAATTCCGGTGCCCTAACGTTTATTTTTCACACAACACTTTGTTTTGGTTCTCGAAGAATTATTGCATGTTCGAGGTTTATTTTGAGGTGATTCAAGATAATTTATTGTTGATAGCATCACGATGATCGGAGAAGCTCTTACCTCTTCCAAGTTATACCTTGAGTTTCAGGTAGAAGGGCATGTTTGGAAAACACCTCGAGTTTCGGCTGATGATGATATAAAACCCTAATAGCGACTAGCAAATAGGTGTGATGGGTCCACACCCAAAGGCCCATATCGACAAGCCCATTGAGGCACACAAACCAAGCCCAAATCGACTAAAGATAATAATATAAGTCCAAGTCGGCTAAGGCCCAAACTGGCATGATCTAAACCGTTAGGGCCAAGTCAACTCATGTTAAGTGGCTTAGGCTCATGAGAATATATATCTCCATATAAATACCTGGAAACCTCATAATTAAAGGTACGCAATTCATAACTCCCGAGCAGTCTCTTGAATTCTCTGAATTGAATTCTTCTATCATACAAAGCTGACTTGAGCGTCAGAGGGTTTTCATCGGGACCAATCTCGACGCCCTAACGACTTTTTGTGATGTATGGCTCACGCGAGTAATCAAGAAGTGCGAGGAAAAAATTGCAAAACGTGACGTGGAATCGTACCACAACAGGGTGTAAAATGATGGAGAAGCCAAATCCCAAGGATGAATATAAATTTCTAGAACAGTGTGGGATATTTTTTAAATTAATGCAAACTCTAGGGGTGTTCATATAAATTACACAAGTTGTACCATAGTGTAGTGTGTAGACTCTAGACTAGAGAAATCGAGTTAGATTTGAAAAGTAATTTTGTGGGCAGTCGTGTCAAGTAAAAAGAATATTTCAATATTCACCAAATTCAACAAGTTGTTGAGTCTATTTTTCTGCCTAATAATCCAATACATGTAGAAGCACATGCCAGTACAAATTATAGATTGTGAGATTTTAAAGGGGCACGGTACATAAAATAATATTTTAAAGGGGTAATGTGCAATAAAAATAACATTTTAAAGGGGCAACATGCAATAAAGACATTCAATTTCGGTGAATAATCCATCAAAATTGTGTTATCGGGGCAATGTGCAATAAGAATAATATGTTGAAGGCGGCACATTCATTTTTTTAAATTTTGAGGGTAAAGTGAAAATATGAAAAATTATAAGGGGTGATGTGTAATTTTCCCAAATTTAAATATGACATATCACATATGGAAGAAATGATCTTATTATTAGAGAAGATGATAACTATAATAATTTAAGTTGCACTTCACCCCCTAAAAATTGCCTTTTTTGCACTTTCCCCTCTCAAAATACAAAAATAAGACTGTCCCCTTTCGAAATATACAACTCGGTACACTTTGTTCCAAATGTATATTTTCGGTCTCATTCTCACCAAACTAAGGGTGTATGTGTATTTTACTTTTTCAGCTTGAAAATCCTCTTTTCAGAGTTACTTAGGGTTCTCAAATTAACAAAATTCTCTTCCCAGATTGATGAAACTCACTTCTAGATTAGACGAAATTTTCTTCCAAATTCGACAAATTCGAAATTTTCTTCCAAATTCGACAAATTACCCTTCCAATTTACTCAAATCCGACAAGACCGGAAATACACATTTAGGGCAAAGTGCAGTTGTATATTTCAAAGGGGCAATCTCGTTTTTTTTTTTTTTTTTTTTGAGGGGGGAAGGGCAAAAAATGCCTTTTCTAGGGGGTGAAATGCAATTTGCCCTTATTATTAATAATAATGTTAATCTAGAAACACTGATGATCATGCTTTGTCTCTCATGTGGTCCCTTTAGCTTAACTTGATTCTTTTTCTTGTTTTTTCTTTTCAGTCATTTTTTGTTGTATGTCGAAATCTTGTATCACATTTTCTGATGTGACATTCCCATGTATATATTTTGGGCAAATTACGGCCGTTCCCTAAAGTAAAATCAAATTACAAAAATCGTTCTCGTGTGTGGGTTAATTGTAACTATGCCCCTCAACTATGTTTTTGTTAAGAAAAACCTCATCCTTCAGTAGGTAAATTTGACACTGTAAGGATGGACGTGGTAGACAATTTGTAGTTGATGGCGGTGACTGTAATTACCCAAACATAAGGATTTTTTTTCATAATTTAACCTAAGTTAACCCGTAATTTGCTCGTGTATTATATATGCGTTGTTTTACAATTATTCTCGTTTGGTAGCACTGATGTAATCGTATAGAATGTAATAAAACATATGAGTGGATTTCTTAAAATCACAATTTCAAATACGAATTTCGCTATATGTAGTTATATATTCGAACTGGGGGCGACTAAAACGAATCCCAAATTTTTTTTCACTTCAGTACCACCAAGTTTAAAACCGTTTTTATAGAAGTTTTTACAATTTTTCTTAGTTTAATACCATAAATAAATAAAAAATTATTAGCAAAGTACTAAAATGCCCTTCATCAAACAAAATTGAAAATACAATTTATACAAATAAATTTTGTATTCCTCATTTCAATACCAAAGAAAAAAAGAAGAAAAACAAATCCTCTTTTCTTCTCCCAAAACCAAAATCCATTAAACCCTATCTTCTTCATCTTCTTAAATCCTCCAAAAAATCTCCAAATTCAAAAAAATCAAAACCTCACAAAACGTATAAAATGGAGTCACAAGACAATAATATGGTAGTATATATGGAAGGAGAACTCATTAAGGTATGTATCCATGTATTTTTTTAGTTTCGAAGTCGATTTTGAATTTTTTTTTTAAACCCGACGACAATTTCGACACATACATGTCGAAATTTCTCAACATTTCGAAACATTTATGTCGAAATTTTGAGAAATTTCGACATGTATGTGTCGAAAAACCACTGCAATTTTTTTTTTTTTTTTTTTTTTTACCAACAGTGTTTTTCGACACATACCTGTCGAAATTTGGAGAAATTTCGACAGGTATGTGTCGAAATTTGTTTTTTTGTCTTTTTTTTTCTAAATATATTTTTCGACACGTTGGTGTCGAAAATTGACCAAAAATTCGACCTTTAGGTGTCGAAAATTGCCGGTGGGTTTAAAAAAAAAAACTTCAAAATCGACTTCGAAACTCAAAAAAGACATTGATACTTACCTTAATGTGTTCGCCTTGGTCGTAAACTATCATTGTGTTGTCATTTGACTCCATTTTGCAAGTTGTGTGAGGTTTTAATTTCTTTCGTTTTGAGATTTTTTAGAAGGGTTTGTTGTGAGGAAGAAGAAGGAAGAGGTTGAGGAATTTGTGAAGAAGAAGATGGGTTTGAGGGGTTTTGTGTGTTTGGTATTGAAGAAAGCAAAATAAATTTTTTAATATTTATATGGTATTTATTTTCATTAAGGGTATTTATGTCATTACCTATTTAGTATTCATATTTTTTATTTTTTTGTATTGAAGTGAGAAAATTTTGAAATTCCTTTTAGTCATCCCCATTCATTCGAACTATTGCATTATCAAACTTCAAATTAGGCTATAAATTTAAAAATTAACCTCGATTAGTAATATATTAAGGTCAATCGAAATAAGAAATGGATACAAACTCGTTTGATTTGATGAATGTGAATATGTGATTGCATAAGACAGAAAAAAATAATTAAAAAAAAAAAAAAAAAGATGGTCTCACTTAGTGGAGTAATAATATAAAGGGTCAATCAAAGTATCAAAAAGGCCCGAAAAGTAGTGAAAAGCTTTATATATACATGGACCATAAGTCATCACAATTGAACACTAACTTTTCATTTTTCCTATCGACTATTTTTAAAAACATAAGAAAAAAATAGAAAGAAGTGATGAAAAGCATCCATGAAAAATAAGTAGGTGTTATTTTGTTGGGTATCCGTTTGATTTATACAATGGCGACGAACGTTGAAGAAGTCGCTGAAAAACGAAATGAAAAATCAAGAAATGTACAACAGAAGAGGAGAGGACAATAGAGAAGCGACGGAAGGAATGACCAAGATCGGACTGTTTAAAATAAACGGCCAAAATCAGTTAAACTACTTAAACCGGATTTAAGTTAGCGTGTAGGCCAATTCCAAGACTTTAGGCTGCCCAATTATTAGTTTTCGGAGCCCTACTCACACAAAGCAATACATATTGGGCCATAACACTAACACATGTTAATTATTGCAATTTCGTCCTCCACTTGCTTGCTCTTTTACTGCAACGTCTTCTTTCTTGTTGTTCTCTTTTTCTTTTTGTTTGTAGTGACAAGTGGATAGGCATTCATATTTTAGTTTGTAGTATGTTATTTTTTCTTTGGCAATAAAGTAACCTGAACCCGATGATATAGGTGCACCGGATAAACCTACACTCTCGTATAATAATTTACAAATTATATGAGAAATGTAAACAACATTAGACTAACTGTGTGTGACAAGTTCGACCTAACGACAGTTGACAAATGAATACGAACTTGAGTTAATTGACACAAGTATACTAGTTCCAACTGCTAGGTCACCCCTGAAAATATTTATGATATGTTTTCATTTTTAACTATGGAAAGCCTAATAAAAGAATATCATATACAAAGGGTAATTACAGTCACCCCTCAATTATGTATTATCATACGAAAATACATTTTCAGAGGTAATTTAGGGATGTTAAATCGGTAAAATCGAACCGAAATTTTAGTACGCCAACATTTTATACCGTTTACCGAAATGAATATACGATTTGGTTCGGTAAATAATCGAATTACATAAATTTTATGTAAAAATATTTAAAAGGAGCGGGTGGCTGTAGTTACCCAAACAAGATGGGGTTTTTCGTTGTTTGCCATACCTCGCGAGTGGCCGTAATTTGCCACGTATACAAATGCTTGTAGCATGTTCTTACATTATATGTTTACAAATTTCTTTCCCGCAAATATTATAATTGATGATTATAATTTACAACATATAAGTAAAGTTTACAAAATAATTCAAAAAGATAATAATAAAATAATAATTAAAATTTAACTTGGGTACAATCGAACAGGAAAAGGCTAACTAACCACACCATATCTACAAGCATTTTGTTTTTAGCATATAAATAATATTATTTAAATTGGATTTTTGACTAGATTGTTGAGGAAGAAGTACTTAATTAATTTAATTAATCTTCACTAATGGGAGCTTAAAAGTAGATAAGTAGAATGGAATGCTCACTCCCTTTTGTCTTTGTTTAAGATAATATCAAATTAAAGTCAAAATATCAGCACACAAGAATCAGAATATTTATGGGATTTTTCACCACCAAAATCTTAATCGAATCGAAGTTCGAATCGTATCACCTTCGTCAACCCTATTTTATATTTTTATACTCAAATTAATTGATAATTAATTGAAACCGCTCGATCGTCTCTTGCAGGACCTATATATTTTTTTACTTAATATAATTGTTTTTTTATAAATTGCATGTCCTTATTTATATGAAATTATTACATCTAAAAGGGAGTTTTTAGTTTTAGCTTATTGTTCAATTTGAAAAGTTATTCGCCTCTTTCTATATTATTTATTTTTGTTGATTATTAGTACAAATTATTTTTAAATACTTGTGCATGTATTTTGGCAAAAGGTTGATGCAATCTCCTAATATGGATTAAGGCCCACTTGCAATAGATACGAAACCCACATACATCGAGAAATCAAATTTTGTTTGGGCCAAAAACAAGCCCAACAAAATTGGTGTTTTATTTGAAATTAGGGTAAATAGCACTTAAGCCCCCTATGGTTTAATTTTTTTGCACATTCCCCCTTATATTCTAACATGAGCACATAACCTCCTTGTACTTTTCAAAATTTTTGTCGAGCATGATTATTTGCCAAGTGAAATACTAAAACAAGAATGATTATTGGCAATATGATTCAATCTTGGTTCGATTGATACAGATTCACCTGCTCGAATCGCTATACCATCCCGACATGTATTTTCTTTCTTATATATACTTCCAATTGCTTCTATTATAAGAGGTCCACAAACACGTATATACATAATGCATACCCAAAATAGTATTAGTCAACGCTGTGAGGTGGGGGGCAGGTGGTAAATACATGATGAGTCTATTTTCCAAAAGTTTTGCCAGCACAACCAACAGCTCTAAGCAAGCACATAATTAAGTCGTTTGATTGAACATGCATGTAATAATTAAAAAATTGTTCACTATTTTGTCCTTTTCTATACATCGAGAAAGTAAGAGGTTGTTTGGGTAAACTTATAAGTTGTTCGATATTTAAGGACATCTCCAATGGAGTATGTAAAACAAGTCTCTAAATTTGATTTTAGAGATCCAGTTAGAGACTCGAGTCTTTAAAGAAAATGGTTCATCTTCAATGAGGAGTTCTAAAAAAATAATTTTATGTATTCATTTATAATTTATTATAACTAGATTATAGCTTAGTTTTGTACATTAATTTTTCGGTAGTTAGTTTTTATTTACATTATCTTAATTTTTTTAATATATATCCACTACAACATAACTGACTTTTAATAACACTATCTTATAGCGTTTTTTCAACAAGTGCTATTATTACATTTTCGGCTTAAAAGAATAAAAAAATAAACGCTATAGATTAGCCGTCCCGCAGGCCCATGAATTTTTTTTGGTCGCCCGTAGAATAAATTATATTTTTAGTGTGAGAAAATTTCATTTAGCCTAACCATCAATTTTTTCCTCACAAAGCCAGTAGTGAATGTTTTCTCTCTTCGATCTGCCGACCAACCCCAGACATTTTGTTCTCACTATATATTTCTCTCATTATTTTGGATTTTTCTACTTTTAATTTATTTGCAAAAATCCCAAATTCTACTCAATTCATTTGCTCTTACTTCTGGTTGTGAGTGTTCTTGTTGGGTAAAGTATGGGTTTTATGATTCCCATATATTATAGAGCCCAATTGTTTATCGAGTTATGTGAAAATTGTTGAATTTTCATAAATCTCATATGGTTCTTTTAATATGACGACTGCGAGAAACCGGTTCTTCTTATAGGGTTGATTTATCTTTTCTTATTAGAGTCATTTTGTTGAGAAATTGGTTAAGATTTTGTGTTGGCTCTTAAAATTTAAATACATATAACACTTATTTTATTATTTGTGGCGGATTTTATTTTACGGAACAATCATATTCCCTCTTCTCTGTTGAAATTATAAGCAAATTGCACAGATTCAAAATGGAGAAATACTTTCGGGAGTACTCTTCTTAATGACTTGGGGATTTGTCCACTAACTGTAAGTGTAGGAGAAGTTGTATTATTTTTAGTTTTATTTTTATTTTCATTATATGCTCCTCTTAATATTGATAGTTTTGACATGTCATTCCAATGATTTTAACATTATTGATTCATTACCTAAAAATAGGTGTGCCTTTCTATGGTTTTAGAAGCATTTTATTGATTGGCTTACATACTGATAAGTGATAACCATTGATGTTCGGTTCTGAATTGTGATTCATGGTGTGGCCATCTATTCGGCCTCTTCGTTATGAATGTAAAATCTTAATGTAAGTGGCTGTAAATTCTTTATAATTTCTTTTGTAAGTTTTTACTGAAATGTGCAGTATATGTACTTATTATCTGTAGATCTAGTCTATAAAAACTTATTCTGGTCTTCTTTACCGGGCATAATGTCTTTGCAATTGTCATATTTGCTACTCTAGTGAATTTCAATCACCCTTGCTTCACGGTTAGCTTGAGGAAGCCAACTAATAACGTATCTCTTTGAAATTAATTTTCAAAGTTTATTACTCGTTGTTGCAAGTGAGGTAAGTTAGTTACAAACACTTGTAATTATATAGTATGTTTCAAAGTGCCAGAGTGTTATTCCATATGGGAAATAGTATGCATTTTCTATCTGATTACGAATATGGATACTGCGAATGCTAAAGTGCACTAATCCATACGAGTAGTTTCAATTATTTAGTCTATGTTGAAATGTACTTAAGTAGTACCTTGCAAAGCTTTTAATATTGTATTTCTATGTTATTTTTTATAGAGAAACTTTGAACCTTCAGAATTCAGAGTTCTGAGTTCAACGAAACTGCTTGCTGACTTGAAGGTAGGAGAATATTGGAGATCTTTAAGTTAGAAGCTTTTTTTCCCTTCAAATAATGATAAGTGCCAGTTTTGTATTGTAGGCCATATTTTTTATTAAGACAAAATCTCTTTTCTTTTTGTTCTGTAAGCATATTTAATAACAGTGTTAGCCTTTTTATGTTCATGTATTAACTTGGTTAAGATATTAATGACAATTTTTGGTGATATTATACAGCATTGTCCAGATGTTTTACAATAACATGATTGTTATATTATTATGTTCATTATTTTCTTGTACAAATTTATTAGAAAAAATAATGTGTTCCATAGCATTAATTAAATAAAATTAATGACGCAACAATAGCTCACAATTTAACGCTATAGTATGAAATAACATTTGCTGAAACAATAGCGTTCAATACGTGCTATAACAGATGGAATAATAGCTCAACAAAAACGCTATGCGTACAAATTTTAAGATATGCAAAAAACGCTATGCGTACAAAACGCTATGGAAAAGTCCCAGTCTATTATAGCTCCGGCAGACATAGCGTTTGTAAAAGCGCTATAATAACTTACGATAGCGTTTTTCAAACGCTATGGATGACAGTTTGTGGTGTAGTGATCTCATCTAGGAAAAAAATTGAAATTTATGTTTTCGTATTTTCAACAACAAAAATAAATATTTCAAGTAACAAAAACAAATAGTTCAACCACAAAAATAAATACTTAATTTTCTTAAAAAAAATTATTAATTTTACCATGGTTAGAGTCTCTATATGCAATTCCAAATACATGAAAATATTTAGAAACTTTAGGAATAGTCTCTATTTTAAAGACTATTTAGGATCTCCATTGGTGTTGAGTTTTTTTACCAAAGTCCCTAAAATATGGAGACTCGTGAGTTTTAGGGACTCCATTGAAGATGCTCTAGGAAGTTACAAGTTTTTTTAATGTATTTGATAAAAAATTATAAGATCCCAAAAATTCAGAAATAAGCTGATAGAGAGCTTTTAAGATTTTTTTTTTTTTTAAATACTCTACTCCACCTTTTTATTTAAGATGTTATAGTGAGGAAAAATTACTTATAAGCTCATTATCCAAATGCTTTAAAAATTATTTCTAAAAGTGATATGTAACATCCACTCGATCTTAAAACAACTTATCAGATGTAATAGTTTATCATTTGTTTAAAATATTTTATTTTTTTAAATTCGAACATTAAATTTATTGATATTTGAGAAAAGAAATGTTTGGGGGGGCATTGTTGTGTGTGTGTGTCTATATGTAATTTATTGCTTTTGAAAATTAAGAAATATCTAAAAGTACAACACAATATAAAAGTAAAAGGGTTGGGGGCTCGATGGGAATCGACATTCCTTCCACTAGCTAAATATTTATGATTACGAGATTAATTAGTACTAATTAAAAAACATATAATGGAGTTAATACTTTGGATTAAAGAAGAGGAAAAAGACTATGGTTGAGGTGGAGGCGATCTTCTCCAAATCTTGATATGGTTGGGATAATATTATTTTAATGACGCAATTAGTGGAGTAATGCCTTTTTTGGACTAATGCTCCTACTTTGTCATTAAGAACTAAGTACACCAAAGTCCAATATTTGGAGACAATTAAAGCTTGGTGAAGAAGATATTTTTAGTGGGGTTATTAATTAAACTATTATTGCCCACTTGGTTCTAGATTTTTTTATTTAAATATTATATAGCTAAAGCTATAACTATAACTTATTATCGAAATCGAATCGAACCCGTGACTTTAGCTGCGATGTCAACCTACGACTGTTGCCAATTTAATCGTAACACATCCGAACCATTAATATTTTTATTGTGGCCCTAAAACGTAAAAATGAAACAAAAAAGAAAAAGAAAATCCAATTAGTTTTTTATTTATTTATTTGTGAATATCTTTATTTGAAGTGGTTTTCGAGTCAGCTTCAAGAAAATAATGGATCCACCTTTTTCCTCATTTTGTTTTTGGATATAAGTTTATTGACTTTAATGAGTCAATTTCTTAATGAAGTTCCCAATTATTAAGTCAATATATACCCCTCAAATATTTTTGGATAAACAACAAAAACCTTAGGAAAAATAAAGAATACCGCCCCAACTGTTTTTTCGTTCTATACTATATGCGATGAATTTTATCGGATTGTATCTTACGTTACATGTTCATACATATTTTACACGCATTTATATTGTGTGACTGTAACTTCATATCACTCCACTTGCTTCTCAAGTATTCATAATTTTCTCCGTATCGAATCCACGAATCACACTCTCCGATTCTCTCAAACACTCAAAATTATTCCAACATATCATTTTATATAGTAAAAATAAAATAGGGGGATTTTGTGCAGATATGTAATTAGTTGTATTGAATAAGCTAGACTTACCTTGAGTCGAGCTTGCCTCTTTTGCCAGGCTCGAGTCGAGCTCGAGCTCGATCTCGATCTCATCGAGTTCCTTATTTTTGGCTCGAGCTCGAGTTCCTGTCCATTTTGTCGAGCTCGAGCCCAGTCTCATTTTGTTGTTTTTTTAATAATATTTTTTAATTATTATTAAAAATTATTTAAAAAAATTTAAAAAATAAACAATAAATTGTAGTTATATATTTTTTTTAATATTTTTATTTTTATTTTTATTTAGTTCTATAATATTTTATATTATTGTATTATTTAAATAAAAAATGAATAAAAAATAAAAATAACAAATAACAAATAAGGCTTGTGAGCTCACGAACAACTAAAAACTAGCTTGAGCTCGGCTTGTTAGAAAGCTCGAGCTCGAGTTCGAAATACTCGAGTTCGAATTCAAACTTTTTTCGAACCGGTTCATCGAGCTCACAAGTCGGCTCGACTCGTTTACCACCCCTAGTGGGGAGTGGTCCACAATAACATTTAGTGGGGATGTGTGTATATCAGTGTATATATATATATATATATATATATATATATATATATATATATATATATATATATAGGGGGCATGAGACATGTGGTCTGTGTTGCGGAATGGCCCTGCAAAGGGAGGGCCAACTATCGATTCTTTCTTCACCACTCACTCTAGCATGGGATGTGGGAATGGGCCTTCTTATGGCTGCCCATTTTCTGCCAAAACCCACCACTTTTCAATTTTATATATATATATATATATATATATATATATATATATATATATATATATATATATATATATATATATATATATATATATAACTAGGGGTGCAAGTTGGAATGGAATTTCCAATTTCCGCCGGTTCCGATCCAAAAAGTTCCGATTTTGGAACAACTTTTTTTATTCCGACTTCCGAAATTCCGATTTCCGAATTTTTCCGATTTTTTTGGATTGGAATTGGATTTATATAAAATATATTTGGAATTTCCGATTTTCCGATCCGATTTAATTCCGAAATTAATTCCGAAAAATTCCGATTTTTTTTCGAAAAATACACCTATTAATAATATATATTATATAATATTTATTTTCCGAAAAATACACCTATAAGTTTTCTCTTAGGATTTTGACATAATGAATTGCTGTTACAAGTTTTATTGGATATTATGTTGTGTTTATTTTTATTTATTTTTTAACTAAAATTTTGTAGTAATTAGTTTTTACTTTTATCGACGTGGATGTTCTTATTTTTGAAAAATTATGGACATTTTGAGAAAATTTCGGCTAAGTTTTGATATTTTAAAGCTTATGTGATTTGCGATTTTTTTCCGAAATTCCGAAATTTCCGCGCCTTTTGGAATTGGAATGAATTTTTAGATTCCGAAAATTTTGGAATTGGAATTGGAATTGATTTTGTACTTCCGAAATTTTTTGGAAATTTTCCGAAAAGGCTAATTCCGATCCGATCCATCCGACTTTCACCCCTATATATAACACACCTTTTTTTTTAACTACCAATATTTATTTACGCTAATTTTCAAATCTCTATACAAATATATATACTATATATATTAGATAATTGTGTCACGATACGAGGAAACCTAATTTTAATGCTATATATATATATATATATATATATATATATATATATATATATATATATATATAATTTTTAGTTTCATTTAAAGAGATCTTTATAACTCTCATGTGCAAAGCAATTGGGTAAATTACAAAAAAACCTCTGAACTTAGGCTAAATTATGCGCACTCACCTATTTCTAATTATCAAAACCCCTCGACGATTGTTTCCGTCTTGCATCGATTTTTTTACAGTATGATTTTTCTTGGAATCTCTTTTATTTCAAAGAATACTTTTCATAAAAATGTCAATTCTACCCCCTACAGACGTAGAACCTATTGAAGGTAAGCCATGCGATAATGTTAAAAAAAAAGTTGCGTATGTATGCTATGATGGTTCGTACTAGCAATTCACGAAGTGTAGTGACATTGCATTGTGATGTTGGCGAAAATGAGATTATTATAGAAGGTATACCAAAGACACCTACATTAATTTAAGAGATTGTTCTTAGGGGTAGAATTATCATTTTTCGGAGGATAATCCAAAAATTCAAAAAGATTTTGTGAAGGTGACACTATAAGGGGCCGGGTTGATGTAAGGCGGAAACAAATGTCGGGAGATTTTGGTAACTACAGATAAATGAGGGTTTTTTCGTAATTTAACCTAAGTTAAAGGGGTTTCCGTAATTGTGAATATTATAGTTGGCCTCTCGCATTATCAAGATTCAATATTTTAATATACTCAGAATTGATTCTGAGCTGTTACTCCTGATTAGATTAATTAAACTGAATGTTTACTTTGATGTTCAAAAAAAAGTATATATTTATTATAAATTAGAAAATGCCCCGTTTGGTGGTTCCATTGTGTTGACAGAATGTTCATTTCTTCATTACCGACACCCATATTAAAAACAACAAATTAGACCTGGTTGGTAATAAGCAGACGAAAAATGGACCTTTCATTTGATATGACTCTGATACTGAGCATTTAATGACCACCTTAATAAAAATCTTAAATTGTAAGTTCATTGAAATGTATTATTCAATATTAAGATGTCTAAAAATGCATGTGAAGTGTAATTGCTTATTAGGGTAAATTACGTTCACGTCCTTGATGTAAGGTTAAAATACGAAAAGATACCTTATGTTTGGGTAATTACAACCACTCCCTCAACTATGAATCTTCTTACACGTCCATGCTTGCGGAGCCAAATTTAATGGAATCTTCGAGATTATGTGGAATATTCTTCAATTTGTAACGTTTTACTCCATTCGAGCTCCACGTTCTGAAACAAGATAATCATAAGATGTGTGTCTCTTGCCTTGTAAACATCCGATTGTGGTGCTTCAGAAACCGCATTTTTGCATAAAACAAGTACAAACCACAGAACATTCAACTGAATCTAAAAGATTTTGTTGAATTTAACACCATAAGGACAAACTTGTAACAAATTTCATAGTTGTAATTACACTAGCAAAAGCCAAAAGTGACGTGAATTTACCCTAATTAGTATTAACATTATTGTTGGCTTTCCTCGACAAGCTATTCCTCAAATTTGCCTTTTGTGGGGGCTGCAAAAGATTGGAGAATCCACAAGTGTGTGAGAATAATAACATATATATATATATATATATATATATATATATATATATATATATATATATATATATATATATATATAGTACACAAAAACCAGTTTTTCTATGTTTAAAGTGGGGGACTTTACACAATGCTACTTTTATTACCCCTCTCTCTCTATATATAATAATATTTTAATAATATTAATTGTAATGTATAAATAAAATGCATATTGATATTCGATAGTAGTTAAAAAGAGGCCAACAAAAAAAACAGTCCCCCCTTCTCTCTCTCTCTCTGTCTGTGTGTGTAAAATCTGCTTTTCTCTCTGACTTATCTGACGTCCCACCATCTCTCTTCTTTCTCTCTCTCTTCTCTCTCTCTCTCCAATGATCTTATCTCTCCATCTAGTTTCTTTCTTTCTTTCTTTCTTGTGTTTCTCTCTCTACAACTACTATTACTATCTTTCTCTCTCATAACTCAAACCAAATTTGGCAAAAACCAGAATAATCTGTCTTTTCACTACACTGATTTTAGCTGAAGCTCTATTGCTATTACTTACTTTGATAAGGTATGTACTTTGCTTGTTTTCTAAAGTCCTTTTTTCATTTTTCTTTTTCTTTTTTTTTTTTGTGTTTTTTTTTGTTTTTTTTTCTTTTTTGTTTTAACTGATGATTGAATAATCTGATGGTGTTAATTACTATTTGTTTGTTCTTCGGATTTCATCATCATATATAAACCCAGCCAGAATAGTTTGTGTGTGTGTGTGTGACAATTCTTGATTTCTGACAATATGCTTGGTTGGTAAATCAAGAATTGTTTTTATTTTTTTAATTAATTTTTTTTTTGGCTTTTTTTTTTGGTATGTCTGAATTATGGCTGTAATTAAGATTTATGATCTGGGGAATTTCTTATAGAATTAAGTGCATTAATGGAAAGACTATGATAATAAAACACAACATAATTGCTTCTATTGTTCTATAACTCGATTCGTCGCTGCGAATCCGATCCTATGGAAGGGTATTCGAGACGGGTTTTTTCTCTAAAACTCGAAATGAGTGGTATCGGAGCATCGCCCACAATAAGGTTTTTGTGCCAACGAAATTCAGTAGTGATGAGGGTTATTTCTATACTACAACCAGTGAAGATAAATTTTTGTCGTTGATCTACACACACCAACGTGGGTGTGTGTTTGTGTGCATATCAATGGTAAAAGTTACCTAGTATATTTCATCTGGTGCAGCATAGTATAAAACCATGACATGAGTATAGGTAACTAAGGAAGACATGTAACAACAAAATATAACTTCAAATAAAATCTCTCATGTGAATGCATCTCACCCGAATTTCTACAAAGTCGATTTCAGATTCTTTTTTTTATTGTTTAATTATCTTGTATAATTTTGATCTATATCCACATTTGCACGAGCGAGGTGGTGTTAAATTTTTGGGCCGGTCACCAATTATGGAAAAATGATCTTCTATCTTGGGCTTATCGATTATACTATCGGGATCTCATTAGATTGCATAATCTTATATTGGCTAATTTTATCTTGACGTAAAACTATGTAGAACGTAACATTCTTACTAATTAGTAGTTGCACTAATGCAGGGGAATATTCCCACAATGAGGCCGCCGAATTTCAACATCGAATCCGAAGACGAATCCGAGGGGAGCACCAGCCAGGTGGCATCCAACGTATCCATCCAAGAAATCTCTCCGGTCCATTCCAAAGAGAGCATCGACAACAACAACAAAAACGCATCCTACATTCTAGAAGATTCCTCGACGAAGCATCTAAACCACCACCACCAAAAAGGTACCGTTACCCTAGACCTAACCCTAGGAATCAACGGCTCCAATTCCGAGACAAAAGACCACGAGACCACAGCAGATCACCCCCCTCCTCCTATTCCTCCACAAGCTTCTAGAATCTTCTCATGCAACTACTGCAGGAGAAAATTCTACAGCTCACAAGCATTAGGAGGGCACCAAAACGCGCACAAACGAGAGCGCACGTTAGCTAAGAGGGCCATGCGAATGGGCATGTTTTCCGATAGGTACGCGAGCTTATCGGCTCTCCCGCTTCACGGGTCCACCGCGTATCGGTCGTTGGGTATGGAAGCTCACGGCTCAATGCACCAACAACAACAACAAATAGTGCAGAATATTCCGGAGAGGATGCCTTTGCATGCGGGGGTGGTTAGAGGTGGAGCTAGGTTTAACGTTGATCAAGGCTATTTCGGTTTGCCGGTTTATTACGACGAGGCGGAGATGACTTGGCCCGGAAGCTTCCGGCAGGTCGATGGGCTTCATGTGGTCCATCCAAGCTTTGACTCCGGTCATGGGGCCCGTTTAAATTTCGTGGAGACGGGCCCGCCTTCGAGGATGGATTTACCTCTTCCTGATTTGAATCTGAAACTTTGATAAGTAAGTGTTTTTTTCGCTGCTGCAGCCAATTTTTTTTTTTTTCTTTTTTAATTATTATATATTATTTGTTATGAATATTGTACAGATATTTGAGTGTTGGAGAATGATGAAATGTGAGGTGATCATTTAGAATAGCCCCTGCTTCAGAACATTTATATTTATAGACTTTAAATTAATGGATGTATTACTCTTTAATTGTTACTAATAATGTACTTAATTTCATTTTTTTAATTCTTCGTCTTATTATTATTTTTTATTTTTTTCTTATGTGCATGTACAGATGGAAGTTGAATTTGTCTCACATCATCAATTTGTTAGATTTTGGATTGTATATCTGTATAATTTGTTATGAAAACATATTTGTAATGATCTCACTTGAGCTCGAGTGTACTTGTGTACTTTGTTTCTCTACATAAATATAACAACTCTTTTTTCTAAAAAAAAAAAAAAAAAACTCTTAAGAAAACATGGTCTATAGTCTTGTACTATGTTACACCTATGAAATACACCAGTTAAATCTTTAGTATTCATACACACACCTATATTGGTGTGTGCAGATCCCGGTGTAACACCTTCACTAGGTCTAACATAGAAATAATCATTTATGTGTATGCAATAAAATTTTATATTTTTTCCATAACAATCATTGTATTAGTTTTCTTCTACCAAATTCATAAAATAAAGGGCAAATTACGGCCACCCCGAAGGTATGACCAAATTACGAAAAAACCCTCTTGTTTAGGAAATTACAGCCGCCCCCTCCTTTTAAATATTTTTACATAAAATTTATGTAATTCGGTTATTTACCGAACCAAATCGTATATTTAGTTCAGTAAACAGTATGAAATGTTGGCGTACCGAAATTTCAGTTCGGTTTTACCGATTTAACATCCCTTAATTTACCTTTGAAGGGGTATTTTCGTATGATAATACATAATTGAGGGAATTGGTGTAATTACCCAGATAGAATGGAGGTTTTCGTAATTTGACCATAACTCATGGGTAGCCGTAATTTGCCATACAATAAATTATGAAATTAGTTTTTAGTATTGAATTCTGATGGATCTATACCCAAAGAGGCCGAAAGAATAAAAGGCCCAAATAATATAAACCAATAGCATCACATGTAGGCCCAAATTGGCAAAGCTTTAACCATAACTTCAAGTGCATCTATAAGAACTTTTCTATTGAAGGGGCTGATTTTTTGAGAAAATAAATATAAGGATAAAATATATTAACTATATTGCTTTATGTAGTACGAAAACTTCAAGTTCTCAACGTATCAGTGTTTCGGCCACGTTTCATGTCCGACACTTGTGGATATCTGCCGGACATCTTATGAACCATTTTATAATTTCAAAAAGTTAGACACATGTTCGAATAACAAAATTTGCTTCCACAATTAATTACATGATTTAATGATCAATTGCAAAATGATAGTTGATAATAATATTTATTTTGAATATTTTTGTATGAAATTGTATAATTATGTTTTACATATATTTAAAACTTTAAAATGTTTATATAGCATATTTATAAATACACCCCCATACTTTTAATATTTTACATATTTTTCCCTAAGTTCCAACGTCCTCATTTTTGGGACATAGTACTGTTTTCCTGTTTCCATCTCCGTGCTACGTTGACTTTACTAACTAACCTCGAACATTTTTTTTTTTGGAATTCGATGATAGAGAAAGACGTAAAATTGAGATTTGACATTTTACTATTTGAGAGAATAGAAAGAATTATGTAACAATTTGACACGAATGCCCTGTTTGGTTGACAAGATAAGATTAAATAATCTAATGAAACCCAATTATTTTATTGAAACTTGCAACATTCAACAAAAAAACTCATTAGAAGCCAAGATAAGCCAAGATAAGGCAAGATAAGCCATGATTATATATTTTTGCCGGGTCGACCCGATAATTTATTTGAGATACCAAACATCAAATTAAATCTAACTATTTAGTTAATCATGGCTTATCTTGGCAACAAGACGGGACCTTAATCATAATTATATGCGGTTGTCCCAAATTTCTTCTACAAAAAAGAATTTAAGAACAAAATTGTTGCTTTTGAAAAGTATAATGCAAGTATAAATATAATTTAATGCTCATATTTGTTCTAACACATGGGGAGTGTTTGGCACTCTATCAAAAAAAAAAAGTCCCAAAGTCATGCGAACAATTGGACTTTTGGACCACTTCAAATGTAAATCCAAACATAGTAAAGGGCTATTTCGGGAATTTCACACCACCAGCGAAGCTCTAATGCGCGTCGAAAAGACTTGAAAGTGTGAATACTCAAAAAGAAAGTAAAAAAATTCAGCCGTTGCAACTTGCCAAGTATACAGACAGCTTAGAGAGAGAAAGAAGAGAGAGAGAGAGAGAGAGAGAGAGAGAGAGTCAATGCTCGAAACTTTCAATTTCAATGGCACCCTCTTCCTAAAGATTCTCTCGATTTTGAGCTCTGTTGTAATCTGTAAGTATTTTCAGCTCTTTATCACTCCTCTCTCGTAGTGAAATTACTTGTAATTTCTGGTTTTTGTGAGTTAATTGGGGGTTGACGATGGTGAGAGAGAATTCCGGCGAGTTCTCCGGTGGGAAAAGCAGCGGCAGCCCAGATGAGAAAATGGAGTTTCAACAAACGGGTATCGATTTTCTTGGGAAAAAAATTCAAAAAATCGGTGGGTTTGACGAAAACGCTGCGTTTCACCCCAGACGCGCCGCAAATTTCTGCTCCGAGGAGCTTACTCTTAGCTATCTCTGCGAAAATTCCAAATTAGGGTTTTCAGAAAAGGATATTTCAGGTCAAAACCTGATGAATTCAATGGATAAGTTTAGTGCTAGGTATAATAATACTAACAAGGGGAAAGAAATAGCTGTTTCCGAAGATCAAAACGAAGGGGATGAAAACAACAACAGCAATAACATGTGGGTGGAGAGAGATTTTCTCCAGATGAATGAAAATCGAGGCAATTCATCGAAAAGGGAGGCCGAAAACCTCGAAATCGATGGTCAAAATAGGGAGGAGAAGAAGCCAAAGGTGGAGTCTTTGAACCTCTCTTTAGCCCTTCCGGATGTGTCCCTCTCGTTGGCCGGATCCAACCGCGTCCCGATCCGTGCGGGCCCCGCTCGGAGCGTGCACTCGCTAGGGCCGGCGTCGTGCAACAACACGCAGACCACGTACTCGAACGACTTCACCGTTTCGCACTCGTACTCGCATGCTGTGTCCCACAATCTAAGCTGCTCGCTCACTCGTAATAATTCGACCGAGAATTACGACGGTGACCAGATATGGAACTGTGGTGAGGGGACTAATGGCTCCGTCCACAGCCGATTTCGACCTATTGGAGATGGGACCGTTGCGTTGTCCAATCACGGTGGCGGGTTTAACCGAAGTGGTTTCAATAAGGATTCTTGCAATAATAATAATAATAGTCTTTATAGAGCTGCAAGCTCCGAAAATATCTCATTTTTTCCTTCCGAGTTGCCGGCTAGACCGAGAGTAGATGCTCAATCGGGCGATTCGAGGAGGAATTTGGAAGATGTAGATGTGGCGAAAGGGCGCAAGATTTCTAGACCCGAAAGGATATTAAGAGAAATCGTGTCGGAATCGATTTCCGTAATGGCTCAGATATTCCACGAGCTTACAGATGAAACGATCGAATCTGTTAAGGAGCACTTGAGGAACATTATCAATAGCCCGGAAAAGAAAGACGAATTAGCCCCTCTCCAGAGGAGGCTCGAGAGGAGATCCGATCTCACAAACGAGACTCTCTCTAAGTGCCAGAAGAGCCAGCTCGAAATCTTGGTTGCCATCAAATTAGGGCTAGGGAGTTTCTTGCACAATAAGAACCGACTCCCATCGCAAGAATTGGTGGATATCTACTTGCTCGAGAGGTGCAGGAACGTGAATTGCAGGAGAATGCTGCCCGTTGATGACTGTGACTGCAAGATTTGCTCGACGAAGAAGGGGTTTTGCAGCGAGTGCATGTGCCCGGTTTGTCTGAACTTCGACTGTGCGAGCAATACTTGCAGTTGGGTTGGGTGCGACGCGTGTTCGCACTGGTGCCATGCGGATTGTGGGATCCGCAAGAATCTTGTGAGGCCCGGCCCGCGTTTGAAGGGGGGTTCTTCTTCTTCTTCTTCGGGGGCGACAGAGATGCAGTTTCATTGCATCGGGTGCGGACATGCTTCGGAGATGTTTGGGTTCGTTAAGGATGTTTTCTTGTCTTGTGCTAAGGATTGGTCGGTGGAGACTTTGGTCAAAGAGTTGGAATGTGTCGGGAAAATCTTTGGAGGGAGTGAAGATCGGAAAGGGAAGGAGTTGCATTTGAAGGCCGGTGAAATGGTGGCCAAACTCAAGAACAATACGATGGCTCCTTCGGATGTTTGCAATTCGATCTTTCAATTCTTCAACTGTGAGTTTCTTTCTTTTTTAAAACCAATTACTTCTTGATTATCAGGTTGACTAGTTTTTTATTGCAAAAATGATATGGGTGGAAATTGGAAGGATCGGATCGGAAATAGCACTTCCAGAATAAAATCCAATTTTTTTTCGGAAGTGAAGACCCTAAATTTGATTCCATTTTGGAAAATTTCGGAAAAATTTCGGGAAAATCGGAAATTGGGATGAAAACAACTTGTTCCAAAATTGGAAATTTTCAAATTGAAATATGCGGAATTCGAAATTTCTATTTTTTAGTCACATATGTTATAAAATACGTAATAATATTGATATTAGTGTACTTTTTGGGGAAAAAATGGATTTTTCGGAAATTAAAATCTGATCGGAAATCAGAATCTAATATGTATTCCAATTTTGTATCGAAAAAATCGAAACTTTCAGATTTAATGAACAATATTTTTCCGAAATAGGAAATATTCGGATAGGAATCTTCCGAATTAGAAAATTCAATTCCAATTTCCGCACCTAATTTTGAGAAATTATTGACCTTTGTATCTCATTTTTTTTTAATAGCTACTACAAATGGTTTCATGGAGATGGGATCTTCGAGCACGCCTTCGAAAGATTCGCCACATCAGCAAGGTTTCACTAAAGAAGCTTCCACTCTTCCACTCTCAAATTCCCTCACTCCCAAACCATCCAGCTTCTACAACAACACCAACTCCTCGAACGGGCGACAACAAGAGTCAACAGCGCCCTTTGACTTTTACCACAACGACATCAAACTTCCGATCACGAACGAGAAAATAATCGAGGACGAATGGTCGGTCAAACCTAGAAAAAAAGATGGTTTCGACAGCCTGGAAAGTCTCGTCCGGATTAAGGAGGCGGAATCTAGAATGTTCCAGAGCCGAGCGGACGAGGCTCGTGCTGAGATCGAGAGTTTCAGACGGATGGTCAGGATTAAAACCGAGAAATTGGACGAGGAATATTCCGAGAATCTTGCTAAGCTGTGTTTGCAAGAGACTGAGGAGAGAAGAAGGAAGAAGATCGATGAGCTTAAGGCGTTGGAGAATTCGCACTGCGATTACTACAAGATGAAGTTGAGAATGCAGTCCGAAATTTCGGGTTTGCTTAAGAGAATGGAAGCTACGAAGCAACAGTTAGTTTAGTTTATTTACTGATTTTTTTTTTTTTTTGTTAATTTTTATATAAATTGGTATTAGCTAACGTTTTTAACGATATTTTGAAATCTGGGATGTCTGAAGTTATGTTGTGACTTGGCTGTCTGTGTATTTATGTACTACCTTGTTCGAATTCGGAAACGTGTATCGTGTTTTTTTGAATGCCTTTTGTTTTAACTTTCATTTTGTATGTTGTCTAAAGCAATTAGTTCTGTGTCTGAATTTTTTTTAATTGAACTTCCCTTTTCAGTTGCTGAGAAATTCTTTCTTTATTTTACAGAATGTAAAGATGATATATATAGTTACATATATCTATATCTATCTATATATATGTGTGGGAGGGTGAAATATCAGAAGATTGTTTAGATTGGAATTAGCATTTTTAGAAAAAATCCAATTTTTTTCGAAAGTGGAAAACTAATTCTGGAAATCGGAATTTTGGAAATTGGGAAGGGTAAACGTTACAAAGTCGGAAACTTTCTGATCGGAATTTAGAAATTCCAAAATATCGTTCACCCGTAATACAAAATACATAATATTGATATAATTTGTGTAATTTTCGGGAAAAAAAAGTCGGAATTTTTGGAAATATTTTTGAAAATTTAACATTGCGTTCGAAATTGGAATTTAATATGTATTACAATTCCGTTAAAAATAATCGGAAAAATCGAAAGAATTCGAGATTTCCGTTCCCAATAACATTTATTTGACAACAATAGTTGAGGTATATAAACATCACACACACATTACAAGTTCCTACAAACAAATTATTACACTGCGCCACATCAGCATATCCAACAAAGAATCATATGTAGCGTGCAAGAGAAACAGAGAGATCAACGGAGATTCCGAAAAGAAGAATCGACAATCCGAGAAAGTTGATAACACGCGCCTCACTGTGACGCAGCTGCCCCAAGAAACCAACTTTCTCCATCAGCCCCGTTAAGGCCGTGCATATTGCCATGAACATCAGAGCTCTTCCCCCGCTCACGTGCCACGCGGCTGCCCGGGCCCGCGTTTCCATCGGAGCCCCCGGAAATAAAAACACACTCATTCCCAACAACCACTGCAAATGAGAGAGAGAGAGAGAGAGAGAGAGAGACGAAAAGGGTTGAATCAAAATGTTGGTACGTAGCAATACGAAAGAAATAAAACGAAAAGAAGATCGAACTAGTACAATATATATACATATATATATATATATATATATATATATATATATATATATATATATATATATATATATATATATATATATATATATATATATATACCTGGAGGCAGAACAAGGAGAATGTGCCAATACCAATCCAAGAATGCAAGCTATACAAATTTGATATGCCCCGTTTCTCATGGAACTTAAAAGCGGCATGCAATCCAACGATACCGAGTACGATCGCCACTAAATGAACGAACATGTGAATGTATTTCTGCACTTTCCTCTCTGCTCCAACGGTCTTGTACGCCATCATTGCTTCTCAAAAAATAAATAAATAAATTGTATAAACACACAACAATTAGTTATTTTGAATTTTTTTGATCATCTTTTAGTACCTTCTCCCGCCAAAAATATAAATCCGAAGAACATGAGAAACGGGTGAACCTGCATATAAAATATTGGAGAACAAATTGGAATAATTACAACAAAATATTATATATCTTGAAATTGCAGAAAAAAAGGGTGTACATTGAAAATACGATTGGGGTCATCAGAATCGAGATCGAGTCCTTCACGGAAATGCAGTAGCCAAACGAGCAGAAGAATGATTGCTAATGTACCGAAAACGTGTGCCAAGATAGTCACACGTAACGCTGACCTTCCATATCTGACTCTGTGAGCCTCGTGTACATCCATTATAAAATTAAATTAAATTAAATTAATCAAAGATTTTCGAGGCTGAAATATATATAATATATGATCATGCAGATGAGTGTCAGTATATATAATAATCAGCAGCAATGGATTAATTAGCTTTATTTTAACAGGTTGCTTGTTATGCTGGTTTGGGATATTTCTTACACAGAAAAGAAAGTTATTTATGCTTTAGTATTCGAGGTAGTTAAAAGCTGTTGTTTTACGATTCAATTCAAGATATGGATTTCAACTTTTGTTACAACACATTGAAAAAAATAATTTGAGATAATATATAAAGAATAAGTGAAGCATGCATAAAGAAACTTGCTACACACGTATCCAAGAATAACGTATTGCTCTTACTTAAAGCGATCCGATCCCTGCTTCATAAGTGCTTTTGGTGGAAAGTAGAACGACGAGTCATGCTTACGTACTCGTTCATTTCATTGGGATTCATCTAATATATAAAGAACCGAACATCTTACTAACTGAATAATTAGTTCGTCACTATAGAGTTAGTACACTTCAATCCAATCCAATCCAATCCAAGATAATCTGACCCATGCAACCAAACAAGACCTTACTATATTAGTTAATTTGTACATTCTACATTGACAATACATGAAAAACCTATGCATCCTCTGAGAAGCAGCTAATGTGAAAAGCCTGAACAAGATCCAGGCTGTAATTATTCTCTGCCGATGAACTCTTTGACGAATTTCTACCAGCAGTGGAATGGCGATAAGGGCGTTTCACGGGGGGTAATATCAGACCCGACTGTTTGTCCATTGATAGTAGTTTACCGCACTTGCTGCACACACAGTTACGGTATTGAGTGATTCAGTTTGGACAATGCAGAGAAGAACTAACTATAACAACAGACAAGAAAATTTACCTGCAGACTTTCATGAATAGTGTTCGATAACTGCAAACCCAGTGCTGCAGCGAAGCGAAGAAAATAATTAAAAACCTGAAGTTAATGGTTTATTAATAACAGTTTAAAAATGTCGTAGATGATTGGAGAATACCAGCAGGGTTTGCAAGGCTGTTTCGGGATTGGCGCAAATGAAGTACTGTAGAGCCACAGAAGCATGTTCCTGCAGTTGTTCATTTATGAAACAGATAACTCAAGTAGTTAGTGGTTGATCTGAGAGAGGAGATATATGCACGTGTGAGAGAGAGAGAGAGAGAGCACTCTTACCGATACATGCTTAAATACATGATGCGATGAAAACCCGCGTGAATGTAGATAGCTGCCACCCTTTATAAGGAATTTAACAAGTATACATCAGCTGCAGGTTAAAACTTGAAACTAAATGTGTGAATAAAACTTTTAAGACAAAAAGAAAATATACGGCACAGAAGACATAAAAAGACGTGATCAACTACTTGACAACAAAGCAAATTAAAAGTCAAATAAACACGAAGCCTAGCAAGAAAACATTCTAGAATAAGCAATAATTGTGCCAAAAGTACATATTGTTCGGACAAAGAAAACACACACACGCACACATTGGGAGTATGAATAACAAAATTACCTCATCGGG